>NC_091062.1:68996130-69299160 GCF_000393655.2 Nicotiana sylvestris
ATATATCAAAAATTAAAAACCGACAAGGCCACTTACTATCCAACTATACATGACTTCCTATAGACCTCTAATAGAGTGTACAACTGTATAAATAATGGGACTGGGCCTCGTCGTACCCATATCTACATACATAAAAATACCGTACCAAAACTAATAATAGCTCTGAATCAAGTGGAGCACACCAACTCTCTCTGATCAAGGATCCTAAAAAGGGGGACCATCATCCTGTCTGCTTGCACCTGCGGGCATGAAACGCAGACCCCGGAAAATAGGGGCATCAGTAAGAATAATGTACCGAGTATGTAAGGCATGGAATGATGTACATAAAAGACATAAAGGAAACATGGAGTAAAGGAATCCGCCTATAAGTCTAAATAACTTTGTGAATCCTGAAATATTTATAAAGTCATGCATGTGTGTATAAATGTCGTATCATGCATAGATATATGTGTACATAATATCATCAAGCCTCTGAGGGCATCTCGTCATATCATCCCGGCCTCTGGGGGCGAAATCATCAACGTATACCAATTGATCATGTGGTGGTGCATATATAACGCCATAACCTTTTTCCATATCCCATATACATATAATATATGTGTATATAATGCCATCAGGTCATGGGATAATGTATATGTATAAATGAATGAAATGCATAAGAAGTAAGTTAATATGATTTCTCGGAATGTCATAAGATCAATATGTCTTCGGATAAACTTTATCAATTAAGCAATTTTTTCCCGAGACCCATGAATAGAATACATAATAATAAGACACATGGGAATTCAAGAACATAGGCACCCCTAGTGCTTCTATGAATAGAGATATTTATGAAAGTTGTGTGTTTGCTCGTTTCATTTGCATAATATGGATCATGCCAAAAGTAAAGAAGGTATAGTGTTAACATACGTAAGCTGATTCTCTTAACAATCCCTCTAACCCACGTCTTTTGCAAAAAATACGTAACACCAGATCAAAGTACGGAAACATCCATATGACAGTCTTGAGAACGATTGTATCGTGCTCACATAGAGTTTCATCTCACGCTGCTGTATCATTATAAGGGTTCATATGAATTCTTGTTGAAGCTATATCTGTTACTTTGTTGAAGCTCTCATCCATTACTTTGTTGAAGATCTCATCCATTTCCCTTTAATGAATTAGGGAGGTTTCTTATCATAATGGTTGTGGGGCCCACTAGATAAGGATTAATTTGCCAATATTCCCCAAATATGCCACCTAACCACCTAGGCAAAGAGTCACCATTAGGTTTTTGATCCATATTTTACTTGCTTCCATATGGGGGTGGGGTCTCCATTAAGCTTATCCACAAGTTCTAATTTCCTTGTTAATCTCCCACTAAAAATTAATAATTAACCAATTATTCACATAATTAAGAATTATCTCAAATTACTTAAAATGTTAATCACTTTTAACACACTTTATATACCTTACTATCATGGTCATGTGGTACCTTGTATGGCTCTAGTCTATAAATATGGGGTAATATAGCTTTGACCGTATTTTATCCCAAATTGACAACCTTCAACGAAACTCATCTTCTTTGATATGTTTACCCTCTAACATTCACGGTACTTACTTAACACCTATTATAAATAGAATAAATACTTATAACCTAAAAAAATCTCATTCACGAGCCTATGTCGATTAACTTACGACAAACTTTAACGTACGAAAATGCAAAATGTAACAGAACCACTTCATTCAGCGACGAGGATGTCGAGGGCATCGTACAACCTTATAATGATGCACTAGTAATATTTATACTCATCAATAAATCTCGAGTTAAACGTATTTTGATTGATCCAGGTAGCTCGACCAACATCACCAGATCGAGGGTCATAAAGCAAATGGGGTTACAGGATCAAATAGTGCGAGCAGTCCGGGTGTTGAACGGATTTAACATGGCATACGAAACCACTAAAGGGTAAATAACCCTACTAGTGAGCACCACCGAGATGATCCAAGAGATAAAGTTTTATGTGATCGAAGGGGACATGAGATATACCTCTCTATTTAGAAGGCCATGGGTTCATAACATGAGGGTCGTACCTTCGAGCTTACACCAGGCGTTGAAATTACCTACATCGGGAGGAATTAAGACAATATATGGAGAATAACCGACTGCAAAGGAAATGTTTGTAGTCGAAGAAGTATTCCCGTTACCCACCATCTCGATAGTAAGGAACACGGAGCCGGCCAAAAAGGAAGAAATTAAATAGCAATCACCAATGTCGGTCCCAACCAAACCAGAGGAGCGGGAAGTAGAGGAGGAAGATGATTATGAACTTCCGTGATCGTTCATAGCTCTTGATGACACCGACGCCACCAAATCGATGGTCGAGGAGTTGGATCAAGTCATATTGATCGAACACCTACCAAATCGAAAGGTATACCTGGGCATGGGTTTATCTCCCAAGCTTAGGAAAAAAGTCATTGAATTTCTTAAAGCTAACATAGACTATTTCGCTTGGTCCCAACTTGACATGACATTGACCCTCCCCTGAATTAACCACTCACAAGCTGAGTTTGGACCCAAAGTTCCATCCAGTTAAATAGAAGAAGAGACCATAGTCCGAGGTCAAACATGCATTACTCAAGGATGAGGTATCTAAACTCCTTAAAATAGGGTCCATTCGGGAAGTTAAATACCCGGATTGGTTAGCTAACATAGTGGTAGTGCCTAAAAGGGGAAATAAGCTAAGGATGTGTGTAAATTACAAAGATATAAACAAGGCATGCCTCAAGGATTCTTTTCCTTTGCCTAACATCGATCAGATGATCGACGCGGTGACCGGGCATGATATATTCAGCTTTCTTGATGCATATTCTAGGTACAACCAAATTCTGATGAACCCGGATGATCAAGAAAAGACTTTTTTATCACTAAATTTGGCACCTATTGTCATAATGTAATGGCGTTCTGATTAAAAAATGTCGGAGCCACCTATTAACGCCTAGTAAAACGGATGTTCGAAAAACATATAGGAAAATTAATGAGATTTCATATTGATGACATATTAATCAAGTCCTGGCAAGCAGAGGACCATTTGAAACATTTGCAGGAAGTCTTCGACATATTGAAGAAATAAAATATGAAGCTAAACCCAAAGAAATGCGCATTCGGGGTCGGATCGGGAAAATTATCGGATTCATGGTATCCAATCTAGGAATCGAGATCAATCTCAACAAAATCAAAGCCATAGAGGACATCACCGTGGTGGACAATGTCAAGGTCATTCAGAGGCTGACCGGGCGTATAGCCGCCCTGGGCTGGTTCATATCAAGGTCTTCGAACAAAAGCCATCAGTTCTTCTCACTGTTAAAGAAGAAGAATAACATTTCTTGGACCCTGGAATGCCAGCAAGCTTTGGAAGAACTCAGACGGTACCTATTGAGTCCGCCCCTGCTCCACATTCCGAAGGCGGACAAATAGTTCTACCTTTACTTGGTATTTTTCGAGGTAGCGGTAAGTAGAGTTTGTTTGGGAGGAACAAGGTACGCAATTTCCAATTTATTATGTTAGTAGAACTCGAGGTGATGTCGAAATAAGGTATCCTCACCTGGAAAAATTGGCACTCGCTTTGCTAAGGGCCTCCAGAAAGCTAAAGACATACTTTCAATGCCACCCCATATGTGTCGTAACTTCTTACTTGCTGAGGAACATCATACACAAACTCTGAGCTCTCGGGCTGGTTGGCCAAATGAGACGTTGAAATTAGTGGGTACGGTATCGAGTATCGACCCCAAACCGCTATAAAATCTCAGATTTTGGTAGACTTCGTGGATGACTTTACGCAGGCCTTAATACCCAAATTTGAGAGGGAATTGCGGTTATCCTCTAGGACTACTTCAGGAATTTGGACCCTTTCTACGGATGGGGCCTCGAACGCGAAGGGGTCCGGGCTTGGCATCGTATTAATATTGTCCACGAGAAATATAATTAGGAAGTCTATTAGAACTGTGAAATTGACTAACAATGAGGACGAGTATGAGTCCATGATTACAGGTCTAGAATTAGCAAAAAGCATTGGGGCTGAGGTGATCGAAGCAAATGGGACTCCCTTCTCGTGGTAAACCAAGTCAACATAACATTCGAAGTAAAAGAAGAAAAAATGTGAAGGTACTTGAACAAATTACATGTAACGCTGTATTAATTTAAGGAACGGACCCTGCAGCACTTACCCCGAGATCAGAACAGCGAGGCTGATGCTCTTGCTAACTTGGGGTCATCGGTCGATGATGATGAATTCAGTTCGGGTACGGTAGTACAACTCATGAAATCGGTAATAGAAGAGGGCCATGCCAAAGTAAACTCAACAAGTCTAACTTGGAATTGGAGGAACGAGTATATTGATTACTTGAAGACCAGAAAATTGCCTTCGGATCTTAAGAAATCGAGAGCCCTACGTACCAAGGCTGCCATATTTACCTTGTTCAAAGGGGCACTATTCTGGGGAACTTTTGACGGCTCGCTAGCTAGGTGCTTAGGTCCGGGAGAGACCGAATATGCCCTAAGAGAAGTTCATGAGGGTACTTGCGGAAACCATTCGGGGGTAGAATCTTTGGTTCAAAAACTGTTTAGGGCCAGTTATTACTGGATCGAGATGGAGAAAGATGCGAAGGACTTTGTACGGAAATGTGACGACTGCCAGAGACACGCTCCGATGATCCATCAACTCGGTTTTGTCCCCATAGCTAATTATGAAGTGGGGAATGGACATTGTCGACCCCCTACCATAGGTACCTGGTAAAGTACAATTCATACTATTCATGAACAATTATTTCTCCAAATGGGTCGAGGGTCAAGCATTCTAAAAGGTCCGGGAGAAATAAGTCATTGATTTCATCTGGGACCACATAATATGTCGATTCGGAATATCATCCGAGGTTGTTTGCGATAATGGAAAATAATTCATCAACAACTAGGTAAGTAAATTTTTCGAAGATCACAAGATCAAGAATATATTATCAATACCTTATCACTATAGTGGGAACGGACATGCATAATCAACAAACAAGACCATACTTCAAAACCTGAAAAGAGGTTGACATGGAAGGAGATCCTGCCCGACGTCCTATGGGCGTCCCGTATGACTTCAAAATCTAGTACCGGGGCCACCCCATTTTCATTGGTCTATAGAGCTGAAGCCTTAATACTAGTCAAGGTGGGGGAACCAAGCCTCAGGTTCCAGTATGCGACAAAAAAGCCAAACGGCAAGGTCATGATCACGAGCCTGGAACTATTGGATGAAATTCGGGAGGTCGCTCTGGTCTAGTTGGCCGCCCAGAAGTAGCGAATAGAAAGGTATTACAACCGAAGAGCCAACCTCCGACACTTTCAAGTCGGGGACTTGATATTAAGGAAAGTATTATTACACACTAGGAACCCGTGGGAGGGGAAACTGGGACCAAACTGGGAAGGACCATATCTAGCTGTCGGAATAACTGGCAAAGGTTCGTACAAACTCGAAGTGGAAAACAATGTACAACTATCGAACAACTAGAATGTGGAACACTTAAAGCGATACTACTACTGAGGTATGAACTCAATTTCTCTTTAATCATGTTATAAATTGGATTGATATTTGCAAGTAAACGACCAAGGATGGATGTGAATATTAGGTCTAAAAGCACATGTAGCACTCTTTTTCCCTTCAACTGGTTTCGTCCCAAAATGGGTTTTTCGGCAAGGTTTTTAACGAGGCAATAGTAAAACGTGCTGACTTAGATTCGAAGACCAGTTTCAAACTAGAGTCAATGATCATCCACTTTATATCAACAGTATCCGAGCCCTTACATGTTTGAACTCGAATACTGGGTCCATTGCCCTCGGATTAAGGGTTTTAGCAAGGAAAAAAGAAAACTTTGTATGTTAGAAGCTAAGGCTTGGTGGTTAGGATTCATTGTAAGGGCCAAACGGTTATATTAACCATGCTCACATAGTCCACTCTAGCCATGACACAAGGTTTTATCCACTTTTGATCAAGTACTTTACATACTGAGAAATGAAAGAAAGTTCTGCTTTGCTATTATATATTTTTTGCTTCTTTGATTCCAGATCCTAGAGCCCATGGGCTACCTCTACTCGTGGACTATCGAGCCCAAGGGCTACCCCTACTCTGATAATATCGAGACCAAGGCCTACCCTACTCTGGGACTATCGAGACTAGGGGCTATCCATAAACGGGGACTATCGAGCCCAAATGTTACCCTTATTTAGGGACTATCACTAGAAGAAAATTCAGATGACCCGGGCTAATAAACCCTGGAGGCACCAAGCCTATTAGGAGGTGCCCAAAAATTAAAAACTATGGCCAACCTAAAAATGGCTCGAAGACATTCAAAGTTTATAATCAGAAAGTAAGGCCTTTACTAAAACTCGAAACCTACAAAAGGTTACCCTCGACAAAAGCATCGTCTAAAAACCCTTAAGCATATTGGGAACCTCCGATCGCACCGGTTTCGAATCCACGAGAAAACAAAGTTGGGATTTGCTCGAACTTCCGGAAGATGAATACCCTGAACCTACATCTGATTCTATGCTAAGGCACAAAAAAATACACGAACAAAAGATGCTGGAAAAGTAAAGACATGATATTGCCAGAAAAGGAAAAATTTCATATATACATTTCAAAATATATTTACAAAGGCCCAGTAAAATTTCCCCAACATGAACAAAGAAAATATACATAAGGAAAACCAAAAACTGAAAAGGTACTGAGGCATCTACGCCTGGTCTTCACCGGGGCTCGACTCGTCGCCGGAATCATCAGAGCTCTAAGATCCCTTGGAGCCCTCGGAACCCTCAGAGACTTTGGCATCCTCAGGCTTATAAAGCTCATTTTCCTCGGCCTCGAGCTTCTTAGCTACTTCGATCTCGGCTGATAGGTCGAAGCCTCGAGCATGGATATTTTCAAGGGTCTCTCTTCGGGACAATCGCTTCACGTATTCATCCTATATCTTTAGGCGGGTCTCGGCTGCCTCAACATCGGCCTTGTACTAGGCCACCATTTCCCCGACATCAGTAGAGGTTGTGTCCAATGTGGACTTCAGTGCCTTATATTATCTTCCGAGGGCATCCTGTTCTGCGACGGTCGAGCTCATCTGTGCTCGGAGATCATCATTCAACTAAGACCAATTATCATCTTTGTCCTTCGCCACCCCGCGTTGTTTCTCAGCCATCTCCGACTTCACAGTTTCCTTCTTAGAAGCCAGCCGGTCCATCCTGCCCTTCTACACTTTGGTCATGTCCTTGACCTCGTTCATCTTGGATCGGAGCTGATCGATTAGGTCGATCTTCTGTTGGACATGTGAGGTTGTGTTGTTAGTCACCATGACTAGCTCCTCGTTTCTAGCTTCAAATACCTTTATCTTTTCCACCAGGTCGGCATGTTCCCGCTTCAGGATCGAGGCCTCCTTTTGAGTTTTGTCCAGCTCATCCTGGAGGTCTTTAAGGCTCTCGTCCTGTTGCTCACTGAGGAGCCTGTACATGTCCTTGTTTTGGACCTATTCTTTGAGCTCTAACTCGAGCTGGCTAATTTCCAAGCGGTACCAGAGGAAGCTTCCATAATGAAGCACTGAAGCCTGTAAAACAGTGGAACTAGTAAGAGACATCAAGAGCAAACATAAGTGGAATTCATAAAGGGAGTATGAAAGTATTAAAGCTTTAACCGGTTTAGCGCCTACTCCACCTCGTTAAAAAGACTTGGCATGCCCACCCCATTCATCTTTGTCTGGTCCTCCTCGGTCACCAGGCATCAGAGGTAGTTGGCCACACCTACCGGAGCAGATGGCTCTTGCACTAGGGGTCCACTTGCGCTAGGGGACTGTGAGAACAACTGTCCTCTTGTGCTAGGGGTCCATGCACGGCTCAGGAAATTGCTTCACCAATTTTGGGCGTACTCACCCCGTCAGCTCCTGAGGGTGCGTCCTTCTATGGGATCTCTAGGTGACCCAGCCTGGAGAAATCCTCCAATGTGTACATGTCCATGCCATCAAAGGTTATAAATGGCCTCACATATAGTATCAGGCTATAGATGGACAAAGAGACCGATGATGATATTTCTTTTACTCGAGTTGTGGAGATCGCTAGGAGGACCGAGCGCATCGACTGTCAGAATAGGGAGACGACCTCTAATAAGAGGCCTCGCCATTTTGGAGGATTAAGTAGTGCCTCATCTAGAGGCCGAGGTTGGTATGTGAGAGGCCAGTCTAGCAGGCCGGTTTATTATTCGCCACCACCCTGTCGAGGACCTTCAGTACAATCTTTGTTCATTATACTCCCGGCACAGAGCTCTTATCGCACTTTAACAGTTTAGGGTTCATCAGTATCGGGCTCTTTTAGTGGCTATACTGGTTTATGAGGTTCAACTCAAGCCACACAGTCATTCCCAGTCCGAGGTTTCTACGAGTGTGGGGTGTTGGGGCAAGTTAGGAAGTATTACCCCCATTTTTATAGAGGTCTAGTGCAGCAGGGTGGCCAAACTATGACTCCCGCACCAGTTGCTACACCACACACTCAGGCAACTCGGGGTGGCGTTCACGCAGGATGAGGTCGTCCTAGAGGGGGAGCTCAGAGTAGTAGAGGCCAGGCTAGATATTATGCATTCCCAGGGAGGACGGAGACTATTTCTTCAGTTGCAATGATTACACATATTGTTTCTGTATGCCACAGATATGCTTCATTATTATTTGATCCTGGTTCTACTTATTCATATGTGTCATCATACTTTACTTCTTGTCTAGATTTGCCTCGTTGTTCTCTTGATTCCCCTATTCATGTGTCTATACCTATTCGAAATTCTATTATAGTGGATCTCATGTATCGGTCATATGTGGTCACTATTTGTGGATTTGAGATGAGAGCAGACTTCCTTGTCACGCCCCGAACTCGGGGGGCGCGACCAGAGCTCGACCGAGTGAACTCGGTCAAGCAAACCTATTAGATGTTTTCTACCCAAATTCACTCATGATTAAAGAGAGTACATAATTTCGCTAATTAGACATTGAGAAGATAACGTATACAATACCAATTCATTTCTATTAGTTACTTCATTTTAAAGTCTTAAAATACACACATTCCCATGGTTTTAAGAGGAACAGGTGATTCAAACATAACATAACTTGTTTGACTTTCCCAGCACTAATATACAACCCACACCATGTCTACGAAGTCTCTAATAAATATAAAAGAGTAAGTTGATAGTGTCGGCAACATGGCCTCGACTATACCTCAAACACAATACATAAGGAACAAAAAATACATGACCCCGAAATGAAATGGGGCTCACCAAGTCTGTTGGGAAGAAGGTGTACCGCAATCACTGGTCAATGCCACCTGTTGTGGAACCACATGCATCCATTAACGATATAGCACCCCCTAGTAAAAGGGATGTTAGTACATATGAAATAGTACTAGTATGTATGACTAAGCACCCTCTCAATAGAATTAGTAACAACACAAGAAGGATCAATCATAATATCAATTAAAAGCCTCGACGATATCAAAACATCAAGTTAGGAGCAAGATAAACTTTCAAGTAAATTTCCATATTTTAGGTTGGGAGGTCTTAGCACCGATATTTTAATGTTCACAATACCATTGTACCTTTAGCACGAAGTTTGATCTCAACCCGATCGGCTAGGTCGTCTCATCCGAGACGTCAACTACAATCACAATCACAATTTAAAATTTAAATAATAAATTTCCGGCACAATTACCACCATGTGTACGGCATAACATCCGATCACGACTCAATCGCCTAGGCCGTCTCATCCGATACATCAACCATAATCACAATTCCAATCACAATTTCCAACACAATCACTACCATGTGTATGTCATAGAACCCGATCGGCTAGGCCGTCTCATCCGAGACATCATCCTTTTCTATCAATCATCCCATTTCATACCTCTTTCATATCTTTTCTTTTCATTGGCACTAGTAGTCACCATTGTAATATTCCCTTTTTATGTGTCATGTTAGCCGTATTTCATATTTTATATTTCATGCTCACCTTTTCACGTTCAACCATCATCATGGATTTTCAATAACAAGTCATTTACGTTCAAAACATTAAGCATACATATGAGCAAACAAGAGTCTTAAGTGCGTTGAGATTTCTTACACAATTGGCATTATCTATCATTTGAAACGCAACTTGAACCCATAGCATTTAGATAAGCAACCCATATTTTGAAAACATTATCAAAGAGTAGTACAACTTAACAAGAGCATTCGGAATACATATTGAACACATATGTCTTTTGAGATAAAGTTTATTCGGAATAATCAATTCATAATGAGTAACTCGGGATTTACAATGGCATTGTGGGGTTCAATTCTAAGATAAGAGTTTAGCCAACATACCTCACTTGAGCTTCATTAACCTCTAAAATGTTCCAAAAATCTTAGAAACTTCAATCTATTTTAGAAATATAATAAATTGAACCAAAAATTAGGAAGATGATCATGGTTCCAACTCATTTGAGCATTTTATCAAACACTAGGTGTGCATTAAGGTTTCAAGGTTCTACTATGGTGGATTCCATCATCCCACAACCCATTATCTACAATTTTTATCCCAGTAATCTTTCTACACCTCTTGATAACACATGCATGCAAGATGAACATCTCCCACACTCAAGAATTGTCTTACTAATTACCCATTTTTAGTTAAATTTTGAAATTGAGGGTTAGGGTGTAGAATCTTACCTCTAGGATGAAGAACTAGTGTGTTTTCCTTGTTAATCTTCCAAGCTTTGAGGAACAATTGGTTGAGAAAATCTCTCCCTCTCTCTCACTCTCAAAATATGAGGTTCTTACTTAAGAAATGGTCCATAGAGTCTATATACAAAATAGGGCCGGGTTATTAAAAACAAAAAATGAAGATTCGAAACAGATTCTGCGGAATCATATGCGACCACATAATTCTTTTGCGGTCAACGAAATGTGAGCGAAATGGCCCTCCGAAACTGGGCACCTCTGCTTGGGTATGTGGCCGTTCTGCTGTCCGCATATCTATTTTTTACAACCACAGAATCTCCTACTAGAATTCCTTACATCGATCCTATAATGCAATCTACAACACGCAAAGTAATTCTGCGACCGCATAATGGCCCATAAATTTTGCTCAAGTTTCTACTTCACTCTGCGACCATTCTGCAGACTGTTCGACCCAAAAAGTCTGTAACCAAAAATATCTTTTTCTGCCAACATTTTCCTTTAACTCTCTAGCGCACTATTCGACCCAAACGTCCGTACCAAGAATTTCTACCATCACCAATCATATTAGCCTACCTCGGCACCACGGGTCCTCGGGTTTTAGGTAAAATTTTACGGGGCCTTACATTCCTATTGTTAGATATGGTGGATTTTGATGTGATCTTAGGTATAGATTGGCTATCCCCATACTATGTTATTCTTGATTGTCACGTTAAGACTATGACGTTGGCGATGTCAGGGTTGTCGTGGTTGGAGTGGAAGGGTTCTCTTGGTTATACTCCTAGCAGAGTGATTTCAGTCTTAAAGGTTCAACAGATGGTTGAGAAGGGATGCTTGGTGTATTTGGCCTTTGTCAGGGATGTTAGTGTTGATACTTCTACTATTGAGTCAGTTTCAGTAGTGAGGGAGTTTTAGGATGTGTTCCTAGCAGACCTACTAGGTATACCACCTGATAAGGATATTGATTTTGGCATTGATTTGGTACCGGGCACGCAACCTATTTCTATTCCTTCGTATCATATGGCTTCAGCAGAGTTGAAGATAATGAAGGAACAATTGCAAGAGTTTATAGATAAGGGGTTCATGAGGCCTAATGTTTCACTTTGGGGTGCGCCAATATTATTTGTTAAAAAAAAGGACAAATCTATGCGGATGTGTATTGATTATCAGCAGTTGAACAAGGTGACCATCAATAACAAGTATCCACTGCCACACATTGTAGACTTATTTAATCAGCTTCAAGGTGTCATGGTTTTCTCATAGATTGACTTGAGATTGAGGTACCATCTGTTGAAGATAAGGGCATTAGATATTCCGAAGACTGCTTTCTAGACTCGTTATGTCCATTATGAGTTTTTGATAATGTCGTTTGGGTTGACAACCTAACAATATTTATGCACTTGATGAACAATGTATTTCAATCCTATCTAGATTCCTTCATTATTGTGTTTATTGATGATATATTGGTGTATTCTTGCAGTCGAGAGGATCGTGAGCAGCATTTAAGGATCGTACTCTAAACTTTGAGGGAGAAGAAGTTATATGCTAAATTCTGCAAGTGCGAGTTTTGGTTGGACTCAGTGGCATTCTTGGGTCGTGTGGTATCCAGTGAGGGGATTAAGGAAGATTCGAACAAGATTGAGGTAGTTCAGAGTTGGTCTAGACCTTCTACCGCTAGAGAGATTCGGAGTTTCCTTGGGTTTGCTGGGTATTATCGCCACTTTATGGATGGGTTTTCCTCTATAGCAGCCTCATTGACTAAGTTGACTTAGAAGGCCCATTCAGCTAGTCTGACAAGTGTATGGAGAGCTTTCAGAAGCTCAAGACTACTTTGACTACAACTCTAGTTCTGATCTTTCCTTCAGCATCACATTCATATACAGTCTAATGTGATGCTTCACGGGTTGGCATTGGGTGTGTATTTGCAGGATGGTAGGGTGATTGCTTATGCTTCACGTCAGTTGAAGCCCCATGAGAAGAACTACCTAGTGTATAATTTGGAGTTAGCAGCCATTGTATATGCACTCAAGATTTGGAGGCACTATATTTATGGCGGGTCTTGTGAGGTGTTCATGGATCACCAAAGTCTCCAGCACCTATTCAAGCAAAAGGACTTAAACTTGAGGCAACTAAGGTGGTTAGAGCCACTAAAGGACTATGATCACCATTTTATATCATTCCAGGAAGGCTAATGTGGTGGCCGACACTTTGAGTAGGAAGGCAGAGAGCATGGGGAGTCTTACATTTATACCAGCTAGAGAAAGACCATTAACTTTGGATGTGCAAGCTTTAGCCAACAAGTTCGTGAGCTTGTATATTTCGAAGCCTAGTAGGGTTTTTGCTTGTGTTGTATCACGAACGTCCTTGTTTGAGCGCATCAAGGCACATCAGTATGATAATCCCCACTTGCTTGTCCTTTAGGACACGGTGCAGCACGATAATGCTAAGGAGGTGACTATTGGTGATGATAGGGTATTGAGGCTTTAGGGCCGAATTTGTGTGTCTAATATGGATGGATTGCGGGAGCTGATTCTTGAGGAGGCCTATAGTTTTTGGTATTCCATTCATCCGGGTGCCGCGAAGATGTACCATGATTTGAAACAGCACTACTGGTGGAGAAGGATGAAGAAATATATTGTTAAGTATATGGCACGGTGTTTCAATTGTTAGCAGGTTAAGTGTGAGCATCAAAGACCTAGTGGTTTACTTTAGATGCTAGATATACCAGAGTGAAAGTGAAGCGTATCACCATGGATTTTGTGGTTGGGCTACTACGGACCTTGAGGAAATTTGATGTTGTGTAGGTCACAGACTGACCAAATCTGCACACTTCATTCCAGTCATGACTACCTATACCTCAAAGCAGCTGTCTCGAATTTATCTTAGAGAGATTGTTCTCCTTCGTGGTATGCCTGTGTCTATTATCTCGGATCGAGGCACTCAATTTACATTGCATTTTTTGGAGATCAGTTTAGCGTGAGTTGGGCTCATAGGTCGATCTGAGTATGACATTTCATCCACAGACAAACGGACGATCAAAGCATACTATTCAGATCTTGGAGGACATTTTGCAAGCCTATGTCATTAATTTTGAGGGTCAATGAAAGCAGTTTCTACCGTTAGCAGAGTTCTCCTACAACAGCAACTACCAGTCGAATATTCGGATGGCTCTATATGAGGATTTATATGGGAGGTGATGTCGTTCTCCGGTTGGTTGGTTTGAGCCTGGGTAGGCTAGGTTGTTGGGCACTAATCTGGTTTGTGATGCTTTAGAGAAGGTGAAATTGATTCAAGAGCGGCTTCATATAGTGCAGTCCAGGCAAAAGAGTTATGCTGATAGGAAAGCTCGTGATATGGCATTCATGATGGGTAAGAGAGTTCTACTCAGAATTTCGCTCATGAAAGGTATGATGAGGTTTGGGAAGAAGGGAAAGTTATGCCCTCGGTATATTAGCTTTGAGGTTCTAGAGAGAGTTGGAGAGGTGGCCTACAGACTTGCCTTGCCACCTAGCTTATCGGGAGTTCATCCGGTATTTCATATTCTATTCTATGAAGGTACTATAAGGATTCTTTGCATGTGTTAGATTTCAGCACGATGCAGATGGACAAGGATTTGACTTATGTTGAGGGGACAATAGCCATTTTGGACAGGCAGGTCCGAAAATTAAAGTAGAAAAATATTGCATCGATTAATGTCTAGTGGAGAGGTCAACCAATCGAGGAGGTGACTTGGGAGACCGAGCATCATATGCGGAGCAGATATCCTCACCTTTTCAGCACTTCAAGTATGATTCTTGACTCGTTCGAGGATGAATGTTTATTTAAGAGGGGGAGAATGTAACGATCCAACCGGTCATTTTATGTATCTAAGTCATGTTTCCCTATTTGATACTTCTCGTGTGCTTAGTTATGGTTATCTGACTTGCGGGGATTGTTGGTTTGGTTTCGGGGAGATCTTGGATTGAATTGGAACACTTACTTTCTAGTTTGGAAGCTTAAGTTGGAAGTGTTGACCAAGTTTTACTTTTTTGTATTTGACCTCAGATCGAAATTTAGATAGTTCTATTAGGTCCGGATAGTGATTTTGGATTTTGACATATGTTCGGATTTGGATTCGGAAGTTTCTAGATTGGTTTGACTCTAATTGGCGAAAGTTGGCAATTTGAAGGTTTAGAAGTTCATAGGTTTGACCCATAGTTGATGATATTCGGCATAAAGTATGCATATTTATATACATATCGCCTCGCATTTTACTCATATTTCATAGGTTTTGTATGTCTAATGTAATGATTTATTCTAATTCGTGGTATTTGTATATGGAGTCAATTGGAAGTGCTTTGGAAAGTTTGCGTGCAAAATGAAGTAAAAATAGAGGAATTTGGAGGAAGTACAAGTTTGGTGCCTAGGTTCACGCCAGGCACCAACCAAAACGCCATTGATAGCAGGCTAAAAATTTCACTGTCCAGGTTGGTGCCAGGCACCAAGCGAGACGATGAAGGGCAGATTTTGTCCTAATTCGGCTGGGACTTGGTGATTTCAACCCTACACGCCCCAAACATGTATCAAAGGGGTTCTTAACCTATTTTATAGGGATCGAACATATTTTGGAGGCAGGGAACACACACCACGCTTGGAAGAGACTTCTAACTAGTTTTCTTCTTTTATCTTCCTTTAATTTCATAGTTTATTAGTTCTAGAGTTGTGGGGTGCTACATGAACGTTGTAGTTCTAATCTTAGATTGTTCTTATTATTTTATAATATTGGTTTATTTATTCAATCTTGCGCTTAATTATTTGATTGCTTGATCACCAATGGAATACTATCCACGAATCTAGGATTGAACTTAGGAGAGGGAATACTTAGATTGCATATAAGATTGAGTAGAGCAAGATCTTGAACTTGAGCATCGGGAACGAATTTACGGTTAGGATAGGGATATACCTAATCGCCTTACTTGGTTATTATATGAGAATTATTAATGTGTTCTTGTCAATCCTAATTTCATAGGAATATAGGTGTCAGGTTAGCTTTAATAGACAAGTAGGAATTTGGAAGAATACTACGAGTAATATTAACCCTGTCAACCAATAAACCAGATAAATTAATTAGACAATTTATATGGAAAACTCAACGGGATTGTTAGCTAACTCATAGCTCTAGAATGTTTCCTCTCATTAAATTCGTCTCTAATATTGCCGACTTGTTTTCTATACTTTTTTTGTTTGCTACTCTAGATTAGTTGTAGTTGAATTATCACCCTTTAGAAAATATTTTAAATAGATTAATTGTGTTAGTTTAATTTAGTAATTAGTTAATCACATTCCACGTGGGTACGATATCAGGACTTACAATCCTATATTAGTTGCTGACCACGTATACTTGCGTGTGCATTTAGGAGCAACAAGTTTTTGGAGCTGTTGACGGGGATTTTGAAATTGACCGTTTTACTAGATTAGATTTTACTTTTCACTATTCAAGTTTTAATTTTATTTTTGTGTAGTACTTCTATAATTATTATTATTACTATTATTTATATGGCATCTTTGAATGAGACTTGGTCAAATATTGATTATTCTTATTTTGATAATCCTTGTCTCTATTGTGGAGGACCACACTTGTGGCAAATTGTGAATCTCAATCTTATGAGTGGAATTTTTGTAACGTGTGTGGTAGTCAAGGTGGCCATTGGGATGGTTGTCCTAATTCTTATTATCCTTCTTCGAGCTCTTATTACGATTTTTCTAATAATGTTTGTTAGTTCGATAGGAGCAATGAAGTGGAGGGTGTGGAACACGCTGATAAGATGAAATTCAAAAAAAGATTGCCTTTGAAATCAGAGGACTACATGCTAGAATTGAAAAATTAATGGCCAATTTTCAAGAACAACCTCAACTTGACGAAGAGAGTGAGTTCCCACAAGAAGATAACATTGAAGAAGCAGATATCGTGAGGCAATCTTGGCTAGAGGAACAAGATCAACTGGTAAAATTTCATGGGTTTCTCCGTAATGGTCTTTCAAATATGGCAGAACAACTGATAGAAAGAAGAACTGAGCTTAAACAAGAGATAGACCAATTTGGCTCAGATATCCATGACTTGCAAGCTGAATTGAATAAAAAGGTTGATGCCTCTAATGCCATACAGACAATTGTTGTAGATACTGGCCAACTTATGGAGCAAAAAGTGGAATTCCAACTACTCGACCAAAATTGTGTTGATGATGCTAAGGTTGACAAAGTGTGCAAAAGTGAGGATGTCAAAGGGGAAGCGATTCTAGAGTTGGAGTGCATTGCACCTCATTCTAACCACTTTTCAACATTGTGTTTGGTTTGTGACATGAGAATTGATCCATTCGAGCATATGGAGGAGTCAATGGATGAGGAACAAAGTGCATATATATTGAAATTTGCGATGCCAAGGAGACAAAACGACATACCTCATTTAAGGTCCAAGAAGTGCAAGATATTTATTGCTTGGTTCCTTTATTTTCACACCACCGCCCCAAGAACATGACAAAAAAAAATTGATGCAAAATTGGGGGCCAATTCACATCGTCAAAGTGGAAGGAAAAGTGGTGAAGTGGTGCAATTTAAGTCAAGCGCTTGTTGGGAGGCAACCCAATTTATATCGTCAAAGTGGAAGGAAAAGTAGTAAAGTGTCGCGACGTTAAGTCAAGCGCTTGTTGGGAGGCAACCCAATTCTACTGTTTCTTTTTATTTTTGTATATTTTTTTTAATTGTGTTATCTTTGTAGTATTGTTTTTGTATTTTGTAGGAATAAGAGCATGGAGTGAAAGCCAATGGGCATGTGCAAAATCAAGCAGATGGTTGGAACAAAATGTGGGGTTCCTGCACAAAGGATCATACCTGAGAGAAGTCTGAGTATCCCGTGAACTGCTAATGCTTCAGATTTTGGCCTACCAGGGAGTCTCTTTTTCACCTCACTTCTTTTTATTGTTTTATATGCATTGAGGACACTGCATAGATTAAGTGTCAGGTGAGGAGATTGCCTGAGTGATTTTCTGTGGTATCCTAGTTTAGTTGTAGTATTTTTTTTCTTAGTGTAGTGTAGTATTTTTTTCTTAGTGTAGTGTAGTAGTTGTTGCTTTTAAAATTGAAAAAATAAATCAGAAAAAGCTCCGACTTTTCTCGACAATGGATCTTTTGGAAAATTTTCTTGAGGGATTAAATTCAGATTAAAAATACCAAAAAGATTTTTTTAGGATAGTTAGGTAGTATCCCTTGGTTTTTATTTTGGCACCGGTTCTTTTCCAAGGGTGTAGATAGAACCGGATACTTTATTTTTTTAGGAGTAGGTTTGGAAGAAACTGAGTTGCTCTTAGATGCCTTTTGACGTGTTTGGTTCTAGAACATTAGGTTATGGCATGTGCTCGGTCTTCCCGTACATTTGATTTGAATTGTGTTTCCTGAGCAAAATAAATAGCCTACTCTGTGACACATTTTTTAATCTTGTATGCCACATAGTGCAATATTGCTTAAAAATTCTCAATTATATGTGCTTGCTTGATTTGAGAGTTGAGCAGAAGTATCTCGATTGAGTCATCTACAATGTGTGTGTCACGGCCCAAACCGATGGGCCGCAACGGGCACCCGGTACCTTACTCAACCGAGTACCTACGTAACGTATCTTTCGTATCATACTATCATAGGTAACTGAGCCGGAAGGCTGTCGTGATATAAATAGAATACAACATGTGATACCAACTTATACATAAGGCATACGGGCCTATAAGACCAAAATAAGCACTTGTACACTGAACATAGGCCGACAAGGCCATACAATCTTTTACGTACATGACATCTGTCTACAAGCCTATAAGAATACATATTTTCATAAATGTAGGGACAGAGTCCCATCATACCAAACAATACACATCTAAATCATGCTAACCAAACAAGCAACTCCGAAGCAAATGGAGCGCACCAATATCTTCCGCTGAGCTGATAGCCTACTTAGAGGGCTCTCGACCTGTCTATCAAAACCTGCGGGCATGAAACGCAGCGTCCCCAGGCAAAAGGGACATCTGTACAAATAATGTACCGAGTATGTAAGGAATGAAAATCAGTAAATAATAGATATGAGAAAATCATGGAGTAAAAGACTCGACATGTACATTTGCATAGCTCTGTCAATCATTTTATTTTTATAATGTCATGCATATGTATATAAATGTCATACCATGCATGGGTATATGTGTTCATAACATCATCAAGCCTCTAAGGGCATCCCATCATATCATTTCGGTTACTATAGGTAAATCATCATCGTATACCAGCTGATTAGGTGGTGGTGCGTATATAACGCTGTAACCTTTTCCCATACCCCATATACATATAATATACATATATACGCGAATATAATACCATCCAGGTCATGGGTAAATGCACATGTATAAATGAATGCAATGCATAATGAAGTAAGTCAATATGATCTCTTGGAATGTTATGAGACCCATGAATAGACAATATGGTAGTAGGACATATGGGGAATCAAGAACATGGGCGCCTCTAGTACCTCTATGAATAGAATCATTTATGAAAGTTGTGTGCTTACATGTTTCATTTGTATCGTGTGGATCATGCCAAAAAGAAAGAAGCGATTGCCTTAACATACCTGAGCCGATTCTCTTGACAATCCCTCTAACACATGTCTTTTGTGTGAAACACGTGACGGCAAAATCGGATTAGGAAAAATAATCCGTATGATATTCTTGAGAAAGATTATACCGATCTTCGTTAGAATTGCAAAAATGCCACATTGCTAAGATGCTTATGGAATTTTTTTCTTGATCCTTGAATTCTTATTGAAACAAAACTTTCACGTTACTAAGGCAAATTGCCTACCATTTTTTATATAAGCAACTCTCTTTAGAGAGGTTTTATGTTTTTTATGGTGTGGGTCCCACATGCTAGGATGACTAATCCTTTAAATGTGATACTTATCAAATGAATCTAATAGTCATGTTCATTTAGGTCCTTTGCTGCCACGTTGATATTATTAGGCTTATACAAAACTTAATTTATTAATCACTAATTCCTTAATTAATTGTTAATCTCCCACTAAAATTAATAATTATCTAATTAACCACATAATTAAGAATTATCTTAAATTATTTAAAATACTACTCACTTTTAGCACACTTCATACACCTTTCTATTATGGTTATGTGGTACCTTATATGGTACTAGTCCATAAATATCGGGTATTAACGCTCGGCCCGTATTTTATCCCAACATGCCAAACTTGGACGAAAATTCATTTTCTTTTACTTGCTTCCCCTCTCACCTTCACGAATTTACTTATCACTTGTTTGAAATAGCATAATCCTTATAATCTCCAAATAATCGTTTCCTTGGACTGATGTCAATTACCTTACGACAAATTCAACGTACAATACTACAGGGTGCAACATCATTGTAATTCAATACTATAAAGTGTAACATCATCCTAATGTAATATTGCAAGGCATAACATCATCGTAATATAATGCTATAGGACGTAATATCGACATAATATTGTGGGGCGTAACATCATTCCCTCCTTTGGAACATTCGTCCTCGAATTGACTGATGTTCTTATCATTTTCATAACTTATATCTCTTGTTAATACCTTAATACTCTCCTTGTCATTTAGGAAGTTGTTCCCAAAAGGACAGGGCATTTCCCCATTTAGGCCTTTTTCCCACGCCATGACTTGTGATTGAATTCCTTCCAATCTTGTAACTATTACTACCTTCTATCATGCAGCCTCTATGATACTGACCTTGTAAGTGTGCCAATGCGACTCTTCTCTCCTTTTTCATCCAACTTTTAGCCAATCTCTAGGACTTACTTTGTAAACATATACAAGGCTTAATAGGATGCCTCTCTAGGCATCTATAGGTGTGCTGAATTTCTTCGCTCGGTACTTTGTCGAACTTGCGAATATGGCCATATCTTATTTCATAGATCTGGTTATCCATTCATATGACTTTACTGCATCTACATAGGTCATACTATACCATAATTCTTACTTCTATTTATCGTTACTGAGGTCTGTAACCAACTCCATGTTACTCTCGTTGCTTATCCTTAAGACTAATGGTCTAATCTCATCTCATATTGTTGAACTTTTATCCATCTATTGTTGATTCACCGTAATGTTGATTCATCATCTACCACTGATAACTTGATATTTTATGTAACACCGCCTCTAGGGCTCGCGTCTCATCGGGGACATCTGGACTGATTAGATTGATCCACCTAGGGGTGATACTATACTTCCATATCCGTACTTTATAGCATCCTAATGTGACTCACCTTATATGGGTATTTTAGTCCCTTACAATTCATTAAACCCTCTTTCCCTTTTTTTCTTTTTCTTCATTTTCTTCAAATCATTACTCAAGCGAAGGCCCAAATGTCATCCTTTATTTATCACAGTTACACCCTCATTCTGCTACCAGGGTAGCATCTCATCCCTTCTAAATGCTACTAGTCTTAGACTTCTTTTAGTTTATTCAGGCTAAATTGAGCTTTATATAACTTAGAAAAACCATCAGCTCCTTTGATTTCATAGGCTTAGTCCCGAGGACTTATCCATTTTCGTCAACTTCTCTCTTGCCTTCTTCTTATCCTTACTCTTGTCTTTCTAAAACCTTGTCATTCTATCATACTTTAGCCTGTGATCGATTCTCTTATGCTTTTCTGGAACATCAAGCGAGATATCACATCATCTCTAACTCTTCTTTTACTCAATAATTAGACCTTTCGGTATTTAGAAACCATAGGCTGGAAGGTATGCCACTAACAATGCTGCTATCATTTCTAGATACTGAATCCCAACGCTTCTAGTCTTTTACCTGAAGTATGGACCACTCCCATACTTCTATACTTGAGTATTTCATATGTTTTTCACCTTTACCTTACTTACTTTAAAATATCATCTCGCATTCGTCTATCTCTCTTTTATAACCTCCCTTCCACACAGGTATAAAACACATCCACCATTTGAAGCTCTATTATAATACTTGCACCTCTGGTGCCTGTACAATTCGGTTGGAGCTCCATACTGAATTATTATGAGGCTGGTATTTTTCTAACTGGCTTTATCGTAGAGCCATTATAGAATGTGGTTGTTGTGCTATCTCTCTTGCACCTCTAATATTAAGAGTGATTCTTTTATGTTCTCAATCATGATTCCTAAAACTTCTGGGTCCAATAATCAGATTCCTGATTTACTTTGTTAATATAACTCTTTAGTTTCCTCCTTCTTCTGATCGGCCTTTATGTCGGCTTAAGTTATCTCCCAATCGGTGGTTCATGGTATTAGTTATTCTATTTTGACTTTCATGGGTGCTGAGGAATATGCATGATATAATCCTTTAACATTTTAGTCCTTCGTTTATGACTTGGGCTCAATTCTTTCTTTTAACGTATACCAGAATCTTCTACGGTTGCATATGTTGTATATATAAAATTCTGAACCCTTAAGTATGTTCATAATGTAACCAACTTTGGATCATTGATCGAATTATTTCTTTCGTTCCATTTTAGCTTTCTTTCAACGTAAACTATTACTTTTCTGGTCTTTCTGCCCCCTTGTTGCGTCC
This sequence comes from Nicotiana sylvestris, assembly GCF_000393655.2. Taxonomy (NCBI): domain Eukaryota; kingdom Viridiplantae; phylum Streptophyta; class Magnoliopsida; order Solanales; family Solanaceae; genus Nicotiana; species Nicotiana sylvestris. The sequence continues at coordinate 69,018,492 of NC_091062.1, forward strand.
ATACTTAGATTATCTTAGTGCCCACACATGCCATAGTTTTCGTGCAACTCATATGATCTCGAATATTACTTTTAATTTTACTTCACGTTCATTAGCCATGGTAGGTGCTATTTTCCTTTGGAGTGCTTACAATGTTGTTGTGAGACTGCTGTTACGCAACCATTTCCTCTTTAGGTTGTTGTGCTTAGGTTGAAGCCTTCTTCCTTATTTCCTAAGCTAGTCTTTCGTTGTAATACTTAGGGAGAACCCATGTCTCTCGTAAAGCTGTGAGCTTATTACGGACCTTTTGATATCCTTCCTTGCCTATAATCATATGTAGTTGCTTACCTCCGTGCCCTTGTGCTTGTAGTGTTGCTTCTGAACTGATATTTTGACGGCCTTCCCAGTGGCACTTATTTTTATCCTCGTAACACTCATACAGTACCTTTAACTACCCCGATTCCTATTTAAATATGTCTCAAGTATTATAATGGCATTACTGTGTGGCTTAATTCTCCATGTTGGGTTTTACTACATTTATCTTGCATGATCTACTGATTTGTTTGTAACTTCTTGTCTAGTCATGACTAGGATCTTCCTGAATTAACTACTAACTACTCATCGGCCCATTCTCATATTCATATTTCGCGTAATCTTTCTTGGGTTATTTCCTTGTCTTAACTTACCTCACGTACTGGCTCCTTATCTATCAATAACATCCCGTGTAGGAACCCTTACTTCCTTTTTTTCTGATGTCGTGCTTACATAACATTCTGGAATTATAGCATATTTGTAACATTTGGATAAGTGCAATCTCATCCCTTTATCATTTTTATCGCATTCTTCCTTTATTATTCCATATTCCCCCCTTTAGGGGAGTATTGAGAGTTGGAGCTATGACAACCTGCCTATAGATATTTTTCCTATTCATCTTTAGTATCCTTTCATATCATCCATGACCCTTACTCGCCTTGCGCTAATCCTTCTGTACCAAGGATAACAAAATTCCTCACTCGCGATGGTGACACTTAGTGTAACTGGCACATACAGTCCCTTAAGCTTAACTTTGCTCATATTGCTTGCTTTAGGGAAGCGTCTCCCTGAAGGACCATTATCTGAATTCATCATGGATCTTCTTCTGTTGTCCATTCTATTATTGTCGGAATGCAATCTAAAATTCTCATGATGTTGATTATTATCAAATCACTCAGTCCCTAATTCATGTTTAGTTTATCTTGTTCACCACTCCATACTGATTTCTATTACTCTAGGGTCTAACTTTTCCGTCTGTTAATCACGTTAGAGTCGCGAACTTCTTTCTCGAAATGAGGATGTGATTGTATGGCCTATACTCTTTTGTTGTCTTAAGGCCCATCACCTTTCGTCTCTTTCTTCATTTGACTATAGGTTCTGTAATACTCTACCGTTGTCATCCATATATCACATCTCACTCATAATTCTTCCTTATCTCTCTTCTCATTACTCTGTTAATATTTCTGCATATCCCTTTCTTGTGAAAACTTCAACACGACATTTTTCGCTTTTAGCTCTCCTTGCTTCATTCATCAGCTCTTCGGGTTGCTCAACGTCCTCGCTCTACTACGGACGAGAGTCACACAAGGTAATATTTATCCCTTCTTGGATTTCAGTGCCTATCTTTTGAATTTTTTTTATCATGCTAGTATTCACATCTAATTGTAATATTCTAGAGTGCACCATCTGGGTGTCTCACAAAGAGATCTATTAGCACATTGGCAATATCCTTCGGCAATGTCAACTAACGCAAACAATTCATCCACCATTTTGGGTCACTCTAATCCCAGTCGGATCATGATATTATGTCCTTCTCTTAAACTATATTTGTTAGCTCTCATAGGGTATAACTTAGATCGGCGTGGCCAATTATACATACCTCTGTTAATGTTGAAGGTAACTCAAAAATGCTTATATCTCTCTTCCTTAATGGTAAATAAGGATAATCTTCATTAGCTGGGTACCTCGTACTCTCTTTCACCTTGTTTCCTTTACTTGTTGAAACTTGTATTTATCTTCTGAATCTCTCATTGTCTTTCACCAAAAAAGGTGGATAGATATTCTTTCCTTAAGGCTCCTTTTCCAGAGGCTCACCGGGTTCTTCTGACTCAACCCTTTCACAACTGCATTCAATCCCTTACCAACCATCTTTTTAAATGTAGGCATCATTGTATTATGAATAAGGTCGAGTTTAGGAAATTGTGTTCTTACAACTGAGCTCTACCACACGATCTAGAGTATGAAGAAAGTGTGACAGTCCTAAATGCCTTGTAGCCTCCTGCTTATAAGAGTGGTGCACAACACCCATAAACAAAACTCTACTAGACACGGCTTATAGACTCCCTAGGACAGAACAGCTCTGATACCACTTTTATCACAACCCAAACCGATGGGCCGCAACGGGAACCCGGTACCTTACTCAACCGAGTACCTACATAACGTATCTTTCGTATCATACTATCATAGGTAACCGAGCCGGAAGGCTACCGTGAGATAAGTAGAATACAACATGTGATACCAACTTATACATAAGGCATACGGGCTTATAAGACCAAAATAACAATTCGTACACTGAACATAGCCTGACAAGGCCATACAATTTTTCACGTACATGATATCTGTCTACAAGCTTCTAAGAATACATAATTTTCATAAAGATCGGAACAGGGTCCCGCTATACCAAACAATACACATCTAAATCATACTAACCAAACAAGCAACTCCGAAGCAAATGGAGCGCACCAACATCTTCCTTTGAGATGATAGCCTACTTGGAGGGCTCTCGACCTGTCAATCAAGACCTGCGGGCATGAAACACAGTGTCCCCAGGCAAAAGGGACGTCAGTACAAATAATTTACCGAGTACGTAAGGAATGAAAATCAGTGAATAATAGACATGAGAGGAACATGGAGTAAAAGACTTGACATATACGTTTGCATAGCTCTGTGAATCATTTCATTTTTATAATGTCATGCATATGCGTATAAATGGCATACCATGCATGGGTATATGTGTTCATAACATCATCAAGCCTCTGAGGGCATCCCATCATACCATCTCGGCCACTGTGGGCAAATCATCATCGTATACTAGCTGATTAGGTGGTGGAGCGTATATAACGCCGTAACCTTTTCCCATACCCCATATACATATAATATACATATATACGCGTATATAACACCATCTGGGTCATGGGTAAATTCACATGTATAAATGAATGCAATGCATAATGAAGTAAGTTAATATGATCTCTTGGAATGTCATGAGACCCATGAATAGACAATATGGTAGTAGGACATATGGGGAATCAAGAACATGGGCACCTCTATATCTCTATGAATAGAATTATTTATGAAAGTTGTGTGCTTACTCGTTTCGTTTGTATCGTGTGGATCATGCCAAAAAGAAAGTAGGGATAGCCTTAACATACCTGAGCTGATTCTCTTGATAATACCTCTAACATGCGTCTTTTGCGACGAAACACGTGACGACAAGATTGGAGTGGGAAAAATAACTTGTATGATATTCTTGAGAAAGATTAAACCGGTCTTTGTTAAAATTGCAAAAATGTCACATGCTAGGATGACTAATCCTTTAAATGTGACACTTATCAAATGAATCTAAGAGTCATGTTCATTTAGGTCCTTGGCTGCCACGTTGATATTGTTAGGCTTATCCAAAACTTAATTTATTAATCGCTAATTTCTTAATTAATTATTAATCTCCCACTTAAATCAATAATTACCCAATTAACCATATAATTAAGAATTATCTTAAATTACTTAAAATACTACTCACTTTTAATAGACTTCATATACCTTTCTATTATGGTCATGTGGTACCTTATTTGGTACTAACGCTCGACCTGTATTTTATCCCAACATGCCAAACTTGGACGAAAATTTATTTTCTTTGATTTTCTTCCCTTCTCACCTTCACGAATTTACTCATCACTTGTTTGAAATAGCATAATCCTTATAATCTCCAAATAATCTTTTCCTTGGACTGATGTCAATTACCTTACGACAAATTTAACGTACAATACTACAGGGTGCAACATCGTCGTAATTTAATATTGCAGAGCGTAACATCATCCTAATGTAATACTGCAGGCATAACATCATCGTAATATAATACTTCAGAACGTAATATCGATGTAATATTGCGGGGCGTAACACTGTGTGAGGATTTGTTATATTCTATGCTATCCTATGTAGTCTAGAACTTGCCCCGTGTGTTAATCTAAGAAAAATCATTAAGTTGTGCTAGTCTAGGAGATGACATAGGCATTTCTTGCTTGATCATAAATGCATTTGTCACTTACAAATAAAATTTTCCCGTTGCTAGCCCCTTTGAGCCTATAGACCTTTCCTTTGGCACCCACATTACAAGTTGTATACTATTTTATTCTTAATTTGAGCTTGTTGAACCTTTAGCTCCGAAGGCACTTAGTCGCTAAAAGAAGTAAGGTGAGAGATTGGGAAGTAGCTTTCGAGTGAAACCATGGAATGGCCCTTAAGGTGCACTAAAGTTGTGGGAAAAGGCCACTAGCCGATGAACCTTCATGTATGGAGTGTGTGTAGAAAAAACTAGACAGGGAAAAAAATACAAATGATGTAGGAAAAATACATACCTCCTAATCTTACTAATTCGTGCTAGTGGGGTTGTAGAAGTGCTTAATTGAAGAAGAGGGTTATGTTGTATATGGTTTGTGGCAAGTGAATTGGTTGATAACAATATGTGCTTGATTTTTTAGTATAATATTTTAAAGTGCTTAGGAGGTTTAGTCAGTATTCCTAAATATATCCTACCCGTCTTTTAGCCTACATTACAACCTTAAAGCCTAATTGATCCTAGATTTGGCTAGCTTAGATTAGTAGAGATGTACACTACGGCCAAGCTTATGGTACGACCACGTGCTGTACATGAATTCCTTGTGAGTGTGAACGATTTTTTGTGATGTCTTTAAATTATGTTCAAAGTCATACTTGAATGTTTGGACTATTCTATATTCACTATTTTGATGGTTGGTGAGGGCACATGATCTCATAAAGGATTGATGATGTTCTGAATTTCTCTTGTTGTGTGAGTGCGCAAGTTAGGAGGGATTAGTGGTAACGAGTCGACTCTTGAGGTAGGGTGGTTATGGGTAGGTTGTTCGAATTGATTGAATTGAAATGTTATACTTGGGCATATTTAAAACGGGAAGAATGTAAAATTCGTATGCCATGCTTGATTGCCGGTATCGATCATAGTCAAGGGTAAAGTGTATGATAAAAATTAAAGTGCTCTCTAATTGAGATGTGTACATTGTTGGGGTGTAGTTGCGAGTTCCATTGCCCGAGGACGAGCAAGAGTTTAAGTGTGGGGTGTTGATATTTGGCATAAAGTATGCATATTTATATGCATATCGCATCACATTTTACTCCTATTTCATGGGGTTTTTATGTGTAATGTATTGATTTGTTCTAATTCATGATATTTATATGTGTATGAGTCAATTGGAAATGATTTGGAAGGTTTGCATGCAAAATAAATTAAACACAGAAGAATTTGGAGGAGTACGAGTTTGGTGCCCAGGTTCGCGCCAGGTACTAACCAAAACGCCATTGACAGCAACCTAAAGCATTCACTGTCCAGGTTGGCATCAGGCGTCAAGCGAGACACTGATTTTGTCCTAATTCGTCTGGGACTTAATGATTTCAACCCTACATGCCCCCAACATGTATGAAAGGGATTCTAACACTATTTTTGGGGGATCGAACATGTTTTGGAGGCATGGAACACACACCACGCTTGGAGGAGGCTTCTAACTAGTTTTCTTCTTTTATTTTCCTTTAATTTCATAGTTTATTAGTTCAAGAGTTGTGGATACTACATGAACGTTGTAGTTTGAAGCTTAGATTATTTTTATTATTTTATCATATTGTTTTATTTATTCAATCTTGCGCTTAATTATTTGATTGCTTGATCACCAATTGAATACTATCCAGGAATCTAGGATTGAACTCAGGAGAGGGAATTTTAGATTGCATATAAGATTGAGTAGAGCAAGATCTTGAACTCGACCATCGGGAACAGATTTGCGGTTAGAATATGGATATACCTAATCGCCTTGCTTGTTTATTATACGGAAATTATTAATGTGTTCTTGTTAATCCTAATTTCATAGGAATATATGCATTAGATTAGCTTGAATAGAATAGTAGGAGTTCGGTGGAATACTATGAGTACTATTAACCGTGTCAATCAATAAACTAGATAAATTAATTAGACAATTTAATTAGAAAACTCAATGGGATTGTTAGCTAGCCCATAGCTATATAATTTCCTCTAAGTAAATCCGTCTCTAATATTGCCGACTGGTTTACTTTATTTTCTTAGTTTCCTACTCTAGATTAGTTGTAGTTAAATTACCACCCTTTAGAAGATCGCTTGAATAGATTAATTGGGTTAGTTTAATTTAGTACTTAGTTACTCACAAGTCCCTGTAGGTACGATATCTGGACTTTCAATCCTATATTACTTGTCAACCACGTATACTTGTGTGTGCATTTAGGAGCAACAATTGACTTTGTGGTGATCGATGCCTGTTGGAGTTCTGAGTCTTGGAATAGGTTCGTATGTTGATTTATGACTTATGTATAAAATTTGGGATCACTTCGAGTTTTTTAGGCATGTTCGGCATGAGTTTGGGAGTTGAAAGGAATAGTTCATTAAGCTTGAATTGGTGTGTGATTCATGGTTTTGGTGTTATTTTATGTGATTTGAGGCCTCGATTACAGTCGTGTTATATTTTGGGATTGGTTGGTGTGACTGGATGGGGTTTTGGAGGCCTCGGGTGTGTTTCAAATAAGTTTGGGACCATTTCTCTTATGTTGGAGTTTGCTAGTTTTTCTGGTGTTGGTGCCTTCATTGCGATCGCGGATGAAGTCATGCAACCGCATCGGGTGTTTTTGTGGCTGGCAACTTTTACACTTCATGTTCACGAGATGAGTGAGACGTTCGCGTTGGACTGGACGGTGAAGCTTCGCATTCACGCACAATGACCGCGTTCGCCAAGGCGAGTGGTTGGGCAGGAGGTTAGCCCACATGACCGCGAAAGGGAATTGCGTCCGCGTAAGCCTGGCTGGTGGATTGTCGTGTTCGCGAAAGGCATTGTTGAGCAGGTGAGTTCTTAACCTTCACGGTCGCAATGTGGGTCTCGCAATCCCAATGCATATTCCTGGGTAGACCTTTAAAATATTATTTTCGGGACTTTCATTTATTTTACCATATTTTGACATTGGGAGCTCGGATTTGGGTGATTTTGGAGAGGATATTCATGATTTGGACTGGGGTAAGTGCTTTTTAATCAGATTTGGTTATTATTCATGATTTCAACCTTGATTTTAGCTTTTGAATTGTGAATCTAAATGAAGAAAATTGGAAATTTTGGTAAAACTTTTATAAAATAAAAAATGGGGATTTGAACTCCGATTCAGAGTCGAATTTGGATGAAATTAGTATGGTTAGCCTCATATTCGAATGGATGATCAGAATTTGTAATTTTTGTCGGGTTCTGGAAGGCGGGCCCAGATTAAGTTTTGATTGACTTTTTTATTTTTGATAAAGATCTAACCTTTTTTGTTTGGGGGTTATTTTCTATGACATTATTTGATGTTATTAAGTTATTTTTATTAAATTCGAGCCTTTCGGAGGTCGAATCCGGTGGGAAGGAATTTTGGAGTATTGATTCACGCAATTTAAGGTAAGTAACATGTCTAAACTTGGTTTGAGGGTAATTTTCACCATTGGCTACGGTATTTGAGATATACTGGGGTGACGCACGTGCTAGGTGACAGGCGTATATGCATGCACCAGGGTTATTCATGGATCGGACAGACCTTAGGTTATTATATGTCTTGTTTGCTATCATGCCTAGTTATATCCGTATTTTCTCTACTTGTATGACTATTTGAGCTATGATTCATGGTAGAAACTATGTCTAGGCTATGTACTTATTTTTTTGAGTCATGATAGGGTTATTTTTGCTATTTTGAGTTGTTTGCCTTAAATGTAGTCATACTTTCAGTGATGATGCTATATCCGCGTATAATATCTTTGTCTAAGTGCATTCTTAGCATCATTATCACATGTTGTTGATGCCTTATATTTGCAACACTGTTGAACTGAGTACTGTGAGATGTGGATAATTGAGACTTGAACGGTTGATGATAAAGCTTGGACCATAAAGCCGATTTGGTATTGATTTTGAAGTGACGCATACGCCAGGCCCCACATTGGGAGTGGCACGGATTAGGGGTGATGTGTGCACCAGATCCCATGATTGGTCTATATGATATTGATTGATGACTTATGTCCGATCAGCGGTTGGGCTAAGACCCGCCCCTCAGGAGTCTGGTATTCACCTTGAGCACAGGCACTGGATCACATGTAGGTGCTTGAGTGATGGACTTATGTCAGGCACTCGTACAATGCTGAATGACGATGTTGTGTGTAAGGGTTCATGGGCAATTGTACCAGGCACTATACAGGTGTTGAGATATGATATATTGATGAATTAATTGCGCTATTGTTTATCCTAGTTTGTTTTCTCGTCATGCAGGTACCAAGTTATGATTCTCGCTTATATTTGATGGTACTAGATGTCCTTATTTGGTATTTTGAACTGAAAATTATTTTTAGGTTTATAACATCATGCGTAGAAAATTTTGTGAAAGAATTCATGCCGTTATAACAATTCTTGAAAAGCCTGCCTATTTTCTGTTATTTGTGCAAAGGTTGAAATTAATGTAGTTTGAGTTACTTCTCTTTGCCATTATTATTCTATATTATTTTATTGGTTTTTGGCACTGGATGTTGGGTAATTTTCAAGCTCGTCACTACTTTTAGTCCGAGGTTAGGCTTGTTACTTATTGAGTACATGTGGTCGGTTATACTCATACTATACTCTACACTTTATGTGCAGATCGAGGTACTGCTAGGAGAGGCGATTGTTAGCTGGAGGCACTTGTACCAGATTATTGGAGATTTCGAGGTAGCTGTTGATTTAGTTCGCATGCCTTGGAGTCCCCTTCTGCTTTGTTTATGTTATCATTGTTTTATCGTCCAGACAACTCTGTATTTGAGAATTAGACTCTGTATTTAAATTCTATAGTGTCGATGTGCTCGTTGACACCAGATCATGGGATGATTGCAGTTGCATTATTGCTCCTATTTTCAGATATTTTATGATTATTCCATTTTTGAGATTATTAAATTCTATTATTGGAGTTTATTGCTATTATTTCAATGTTGGCTTGCCTAGAAAGCGGCGTTAGTCGCCGTCACGACTCCAGTGGAAGTTTGTGTCATGACAAAAATACTATAGAGAGCGTATTTTGATTGTACACAGTAAGTATATTTATATAAAGAATATTAGGGTTAACTAATAACCTTATTGGGTCTTAAAGAACCCCTTATGGGTGGACCCAAAATATCTTACACTAGAGAAAGAAAAAACTATGTATTTCTTCTTTTTAGAGAAAGAAAAAACTATGTATTTCTTTTTTTTATCCAATAGCTATTTATTTCATATGTGTATTTATTATTTTTCAGATAAAATTTGTAAAATATTTGTTGGTGTTTCATTATTTTTAGCAAAATGAACTTTTTAGCCAAAATAATGAAGTTTCAACTATGTATTTTTTATTTAAATTTAGATGCAATAATTATTTATTCTAAATGTGTATTTTATCTTTTTTCTAGGCAAAGATGTAAAAATAACTTTAATAGAATATCATCATCGTTGCCAAATAAAAACCTGTAGCCAAAATACCGTTGTTTCAAGTTTTTTTTTAATATGGATTTGGCATGAAAAAGATGATTCAAATCATTAGTGCACTTAAAAAGGTGTATATATATATATATATATATATATATATATATATATATATATATATATATATATATATATATATATATATTATGTGATAAATTTAAGTGGAAAAAAATTATGTGATAACGTGACTGTCATATTTCCATGGGATGTGATTATTTAGAGAGGTCGAAGATAGTGAAATGTCTTGTCCGGAGGGTTTAGATCAATGTTGTTTACCTTGAAAATGGTAATTACAATTATATTTGATATTGTGGTTCTAAAAATACATGATTTGTTTTAATACTAGTTGTTAGGCAATAGATGCTAAGTGTAAGTAAAGAAAATAAGAAATACAAACCAATAGTGTCACAAGGCTGGGCCTCGAGTCGGCTGGAGCTGGGCCTCGAGGTCTAGACGGGCTAGCAGCGATGAACTATTGATGAAGAATCAGTGATAATGAAGGCCTTAAGGATGGCCTTTTTCAGTTAATAATGAGCAATAAATGAAGAACAATAAGTGAACAATGAATGAATAAGCAATAAATGTGGAGAATAATTGTGTTAGCAAAGAGCAGAGAATGTTGTATTGTATTCAATATGTTATGTAATAATCCGAATGGGGTTACAAGATGATAAGGATCCCCTTTTTATAGGAGGGGTGAATCCCAAAACAGTACATGGCTAATAAATAACGAAGAAGTGCTACTAGTACAGTTGTATAACGGCTCAGTATGGATTGTACTATTCTTGCAGACTCTGTCAGTCCTCATCGTGTTCCCTCGGGGGTTTCCCTCCTTTCCATAACGGACATCGATTTCCGTACTACCTCGAGGTACACCATGGTGAGTCTTCGAGGTACTCTACCGAGGCAGGTGCTTCGAGGACGGGCTATGGACCGTACTTTGATCCCAATGAGGCCGGACTTGAACTACCACGGAAGCCTCAAATCGTTCTTATCCGATTTTGACCATATACAGATAGTCCCCGCGTTTCTTAGAATAGAATGATATGAAATGACTTTGACCTCGATTTTCTCGAGCCTCTCATGATGATGTCATGCTTGTGACATAAGCTTTTGGGGTGACTGAAACATCTCATCGGGTCATCTTCCCAGAAGTATTGAATACACTGTCGGTTCATTTCCCCAAAAACGGTGATTGCATCGCCGATCCGTTTCCCCAAAAGCATTGATTGTGCCTGTTGATACGTTTCCTAAAGGCATTGATTGCGCCGTCAGTTACGTTACTGTCTTTCTATAAATGGGATATTACTTGAGCCAAGATTTCACCCAGTCATTCTTTAATAACCTTTAGCCCTTTTCTTCTCTCCAGCCTCATCCAAACTTTTATTTCTATGGTTCAAACCCGTGATCGTAAGGTCACACGATATCAGTTTTTCCAATTATGTCATGGCTCTTTTTCATAGCATTTCTCCACTGAGTGGGATCATACTGGTTTGTTGTTGTTGTTGTTGTCGGCCCAAAATAATGAGAGAGGGGCATCAAATTCTTCCCGTATCAGAGTACATGTGGACTGTAAACTGTTGCTCATCTCTCTTAACTTCAACCTGGTGTAGCGCTTCACTCCTTCTGCTTTACATGAAGTGAGGTGGCACCATCTAATAACTTTTACATCCCACACCGGTACAATGTCTCAAGAAGTGGCTTTGCAATAGTAGTGCTCGCGAGACCCATACTTGCCAAGTTTTTCAACAAGCCACGATTTCCCTTGCTTGTTAAAGCTTTTCCTCTTTGATAGGATATAGCTTCTTCCTCATCTATTGCTGCTTTGGAGGAGGTTCTCGAATACATCGCTCAGAAGATCGAAATGGGGTCCCCGAGGAAACGGTTCTCGCAGATGTCGCTCCCGAGGATGTGCCTTCGAAAGTAGATTAGGCTTTTTAGCTGTTGTTTTTTGCTTCTTTATTTTTGTGTAAGGACCCCTCGTAGGCTTTTGTAATCGTCTTTTATCAATACAAAAGTTTTTTTGATTTGCCTTTGGCTTGCACTGAACTTTCATTTTACTTTCGATCGGTCCGAATACTGGACCCGAACATCATAATCCCTTCGGTTCTCGATTGGTTAATATTATAATCCTTGAGATTCTTTGTCATCCCTTGGACTAAGTCTGGATTGATCTGATACAAACTTAGATCGTCGGGACTTCTGAGTTCGAGTTGAATGAGAACTGGGTCCCAATTTTCTTTGAAATAAAGCTTAGCCTTTTTAGGCTTCATTGCTAGTCCTCGAGTGAGAGTTTACGTGATCATCTGAAAATAAAGATAGCCCTTAGGCCTTTACAAATAGTCCCCGAGTGAGAGCTTTCTTGAACTCGGGTGGCCTCCAACCTAGCAAAAATTTGCTCTGAACTTAAAATGAAGATAGCTATAGATTGTCCCTGAGCGAGGATACACTCGAACTCGGGTGACACTTGGGCTAAAGTAATTGAGGGAGAGTTTAAATTGAATTTTAAGGCGAAGATAGCCTTGAGGCTTTATAGATAGTCCCTGAGCGAGGATACACTCGAACTCGGGTGGCCCTTGGGTTTAATAGTCGAGCAGGCATTTGCTTGAACTCGAAATAAAGATATCCCTGAGGCTTTATGAATAGTCCCCGAGTGAGAACTAGCTCGAACTCGGGTAGCCCGTGGACCAAATAATCGAGTGAGTGCTCGCTCGAACTCGAGAGAAGAAAGCAACCCTGAGGCTTTATACATAGTCCCCAAGCAAGAATTGTCTCGAACTCGGGTAGCCCGAGGGCTAAATAATGGAGTGAGTGTTTGCTCGAACTCGACAGAAGAAAGCAACCCTGAGGCTTTATACATAGTCCCCGAATGAGAACTGGCTCGAACTCGGGTAGCTCGGGGGCTAAATAATCGAGTCAGTGTTCACTCGAACTCGAGAGAAGAAAGCAGCCATGAGGCTTTGTACATAGTCCCCGAGTGAGAACTGGCTCAAACTCGGGTAGCCCAGGGGCTAAATAATAGCGTGAGTGTTCACTCAAACTCGAGAGAAAAAAGGGGGTAACCCGGAGGATTTATATATAGTCCTCGAGAGAGAAATGGCTCGAACTCGCGTAGCCCGGGGGCTAAATAATCGAGTGAATTACTACTAGAGCCAAACTCGTTGATTATTCTCAATAGTTTCTAACAATCCGATTCCCGATGCTTTGGTTCTGATGCCAACATTATGACGTAAGCGGTTGAAGTGACTGAAGGGTTGCTTTGGCATGATTCTCAAAATCATTAATTGTAGGCGGCCAACCGTCGGCCTTATGGCTTCCTCCGCACGTTCAAACGATCTTAATAAATAGACAAAACCTCATAACTTTGCTGATATTACTCCCTTAGTGCTTCCAAGATTTCATTTAGCCCCTTTCAATTTCCTTGAACTCTCCCTTTTCTTTTCTAACGACAATTTCCATTTTCTCGGATCCTTCATTTTAAAAATGGCAAAGACCTTTAAAATTGTTCCTCAAAAGGAAAAAGCTTCATCGTCTTCTCGGATGACTAAAGGTAAACCGGCAGTTCCTCCTAGTATCGAGGAGTGTACTCCCGGGCCCTGTGATATATCTTCTGATTTCCAAGTTGAAAACCCCTCCTCTGTTCCGCGGCGATGCGATCCCATGTCTCGATATATTAGTTTAATAACTTAAATCGAGAAGGTGAAGGTTGACTGCCGTTGGGGAAAGACGGTGCAAGTAGAGATTCCCTCACGAGGGGAAGGCATAACCAAGAACAAGACCGGTTTCCTCAGTATATACACATATCCTTTCACCTTAGGCCCGGTAGAAGCCTCTTTACCATCGATAGATCCAGTGATCCTTGACTTCTGCAGCCAATATCAGGTGATGCTTGGGCAAATCTATCCATCATTTTGGTGCATTGTTTATATGATTAGGTATCTCTCAAACATGGTCGAGGGGATACATTTTACCATCGACCATCTAATTAGACTGTATAGCCCCAGACTTTATCGAGGTGGCCTGATTAAGCTGGCACGTTGATCCCCCGAGGCCTTTTTTACTAGTATCGACGAAGACAAGGATCGAGGATGGATGAGCCACTTCGTCCGAGTCAGAACCCAGGACCTGATCCCTGCTAAGAGAATGCCATTCCCTGAGGAATGGAATATGAAACGTAAGTAAAACATGTTCCGCATAATTGGATATCTTTTATTGCCTTCAAATTAACTCTTTTCGATGATACAGCCACCGAGTGGTACCCTGGTGCTGTCGAGGATCTCACGGGCTGGATCCGATGACTTGATTCAGTCTGCCCGTATGCTAAGCGCGTGTGGTGCAATCTGGATAAGGCCCATTGGGAGGCCAAAAATCATGGTGAGTTTTTAGCTCTATTCACATTTGAGCTTTTTAGAGAAAATATCTCTCGCTGGTACTCTCATCCTTTGTGCCTATACAGTTCTTGGAGAGGCCATTTGGGGAAGTAGATATCCTGAAGCCTGCTAAGGAGAAAAAGAGAAAGAAGAAATCACCTGTCGGATCCCCAAAGCCAAAAAAGGCTAAAATTCAAAAGCCTGAGACCGATTTAAAGGCCTCGACTCGGGAGGCTGCCGAAAGCCTTTATGCCAAGGGCTAAGAGAGTGATGACTGTCTACTGGTACTTAGAGGGAGAAGAGTTGCTGCTGCTTCTAAATCAGCTGGGTTGAAAGTGACCGAGCCGGAGGCTGCTGGAACTAAGGCCGCCGAGGTGGTCCCAACCCGAACTGAGGGAAGTGAAAAATGGGTCTTAGCTGAAGTCCTCGGGATGACCATCGACCAAAACACATCGGTTGCCGAGGGTCACCTGGTTGATGAACCCGAAGAGACCCTCGGTGAAGCCCCGCGTAGGAGGGAGAGGGCCCCCATTGAGCCAGTCAAGGTGATCAACGTAGAAGAGGATAATATGTTTCGGAGAGAATAATATGTTTGAAGGATTTTTTACTAGGGTTGAGGAAGGCCCCGATGTCGACGCCTCACTGATATACGAAGAAGCCGAGAAGCTTCGACAACAGGTAATCTTGATTTGACCATTGTGTTTTGAGTTTCGATTCTTGCTTTTCTGACTCCCTTCTTTTGTATTTTCAGGCTTTAAATCTCTCCAACTAAGCCTTTTCCAAGTCACATGCAGTGTTGGCTTGTTGTGAGGACAAATTTAGGAAGCTCGTTTCTGAATTGGACGAATTCAAGGCCCTTCATGCCCAAAAAAAGGGGGAGCTAGGTGACCTTCGAGCTTATTTGGAGAGGATATATCGAGAGCGGGCCAGCCTTGATGAGCAGGTAAAATGATCTTCGTGGGCTTAATTTTTGCACTTTAGTCAATTGAGCGTTTGACACCTTAATTCAACTTTTTCAGCTTAAGCAAAAGGATGATCTAATGCGGGAGGAGCTTAGAGCGAGAGATACCGAAATCCTTGGGCTGAAGCAACGTGTGGATGAGGTGTCTTCCAATAAAGAAACTCTTCGAGAGAAGCTGACCTCGGTTGAGTGCCAACTCCAATGGGCAAAGGAAGAAAGCCGCAAGTACGAAGCTCTCCATGCTGAACTAGTTGTTGAGCTATCTGCAGCTAGGTCCGAAGCTACTGCGCTCATGTCCTCATATCGCAAAGATATCGCTGCTGCAAATGCCCGAGCCAGGAACGTGTCTGAAGAGGCCAGGCTTAAACTGTCTCGAGCCTTGGAATACGCCTGATTAAGATCTCGGAGACATGCTCTCGAGGATGTTCATGCATGAGGCATCGATTTGCCTGCCGATATTGAGAGGACGAAGGCCCTAGAGGAAGAATCGGCAACTTTGCTTTCTTCCAATGATGGTTCATCCAGTGAATCGACCAGCGGCTCGAAGGATGATGAAGGTGATGGTGAAGTCCCCGACGGGGAGGGTGCCATCGATATTTTGGGGGTTGAAGACCAGGCCGTTGAAGGCACAACTTCGGAGGGAGCTCCGTCTGGTCTGGTGACCCCGTCGGTTTTCTTTTGTAAATGGCTCTAGGGAGGGTTCCAGGCTTGAGCCTTGTAAATATGTCTTCGTGAGACATTTACTATATGTATATATGGATTTTTGCTATTTTTCATTTCTTGTTTTCCCTTTGCCTTTTCAGAATAAATTTTGATGCTTGTCGATAACCAGTTTGGTGTGTCGGGCTTATGATATAATCCCCTTAGGTTTTCCTGCTCGATGAGGGATCGATGATAGTTGATCGTTCAGTGTTCGATCCTCGAGTCAAATTCTGACTCGGGCTTATCAACCCTTAGGTTTTCAACATATCGGCCCTTAGGCTTTTTTAAGCTGGCCCTTAAGCTCTTACGCATTAGCCCTTATGCACTTTTTTAGGCTGGCCCTTAGGCTCTTACGCATTGGCCCTTAGGCGCTTTTTTAAGCTGGCCATTAGGCTCTTACGTATTGGCCCTTAGGCATTTTGTTTTAGGCTGTCTCTTAGGCTCTTATGCATTGGCCCTTAGACGCTTTTAGATAGGGTCGATGCGACCTCTAATATGGCTATAGTTTTCACCATTTCGGCTGAAGGCTTTGATGTTTTGACTATGCTTGGGCATGTTTTCATCTGACTCTTCGACGACTCAAATAAGAACCTCGATTATGGGTCGATATGTGACGATAATTGAGTACCTTTGGAGGTTCTCTTGAAGGCTGATTTTTCAAAGCCTTTTGATGAAGGCTGATTATCTTAAAACCTTGTTATTGTTTGGAGATGATATGATCGAAGCTCTTTTGCTTATGCCTGGGGTAGCCTGATTAACCGGTATTTGTGAAGTATTTTCGAAGTACTTGGAGGCCTTTAGTTTTATGGTGGCGGTCAGACATCTCCGAGACGTGTTAATTTGGCCGGAGCCTTTTGATATGACTATAGTCTTTATGTTCGGCCACAACCTTTAGTCCCCGGGTGAGATGATCTCCGCATCTATATCGAGGGCATGCCTTTTTAGGGTTCTTACAAGTTCGATATATAGCCTTGGTCTTAATGTCGGGGTTATGCCTTTTGAAGGTCTTATAAGTTTTGCCATGCCTTATTGAGGTCTTACAGATTTAGTGTTGCCTCACTGAGGGCTTACGAGCTCGAGGTTGCCTTATTGAGGTCTTACGAATTCAAGTGTTTGATGCCTTCGACGAGCTGACTGTCGATGACAGTCTCCGAGTGTTCGATGATTTTTGGCCCTTGAGCCATTATTACATGAAAGTAGTGAACTTCTTCGAGTTTTTTGATAAGCAAAAGAGGCTTCCTCAATTATTTGATATATGTGTACATGCGTTTTTGCTTTTGGAGGCTCGATTATTCTATATGGACATGGTTTATTTGACCGTTTGTCCCAATACAACATTCCCCTATCGAGATCCTCCTAGGCATAGTTTGATTTCTTCGAAGGGGAGACCTTCCAGGGCGATGCCCCCCAGTATTTTGGGTTGATTGAAGAGAAGCCTCGAATACTTGATGAATTCTCCTTGTGTAGCATATGGACGTTGCCATGTTAAAAACCTCACCGGTAAAACCCATTTGGGATAAAACCCGGTCTAAGGGAAAAAGAGTGCAACACATGATTTTAAAAACCCGAGCTCTTTGAGTTGGAGGGTATTTCGATTCCTCTTACTTGAATACCTGCAGTAGGTTAGTATAAAATGTAAGTGAAAAGGGAGAAGGTTGTACCTTAGCATTGATAGCGTTAGAACCTTGATTCGTTTTATTTGCTTGTTGCGAGGACGCGGCACGGTCCTTTATTGACTCTTTTCTTTTGGCTTCTTCGATGTGGGGTGTATTGATGTCGGTGCTACATCGTGCACCGTGAACATCTCTCTTGCTGCGTGCTGCTCCCCGTGCACCGCTTTTACTCCGGCCTTGGTTGGAAACTTTATCATTTGGTGAAGGGTTGATGGCATTGTCATCATACTGTGTATCCATGGCCTTCCAAGTAAGGCATTGTATCTCATGTCACCTTCGATGACATGAAACTTGGCATCTTGGATTGTACCGGCCACATTGACCGGAAGGATGATCTCTCCTTTTGTTGTCTCGCTTGCCATATTGAATCCGTTGAGGACTCGAGAGGCGGGTATGACCTGGTCGAGTAGTTCGAGCTGCTCTATCACTCTCAACCTGATTATGTTGGCCGAGCTACTTGGATCCATGAGCATACGTTTAATTTGAAATTTATTCAAAAGAAAAGAAATTACCAGTGTGTCATTATGAGATTGAGACAAGGTCTCGATATCCTCCTCGGTGAATGTGAGAGCATTCTCTGGTACGTAGCTCCGAGTTCACTTTTCCCTGGTGATGGATATTTTTGTTTGCTTGATAACGGATCCCTGTGGGTGGTCGACCCCTCCAACGATCATGTGGATGACGTGCTGCGGTTCTTCTAGTTCATTCTTTCCGTTCGCCTATCTTTCCCGAAAATGGTTCTTGGCTCGATTGCTGAAGAATTCTCGAAGGTGCCCTTCGTTGATTAGTCGAGCTACCTCCTCTCGGAGCTGCCTGCAATCCTCAGTCCTATGACCGTGGATGCCATGATACTCGTACATCAGGTTGGGGTTCCTTTGGGAATGATCTGACTGTGCAGGTTTTGGCCATCTGGTATCTCTGATTCTACCCATGGCTGATACGATTCCTGAGACACCAACGTTGAAGTTATATTCTAATAATCGGGGTGCCTCCATTGGCCCTAAATGTCTATTGAATTCAGTCTTGCTTATGCAGGATTTTTGGCCTCGATCTACTCCTTGATCATTTCGAGGTACATTCCACCTCAAAATGTCTCTTTGATCTTTGAAGTATGGCTATTACATGTCTTTGCCTGATTTCGACTCCCTTTCTGCGGACCTTGGTTCCTTTGCTAGGAGCCTGCTTGGATATACTAAGCCCGAGGGGGCTCTTAGTTGGTCGTCCTCGGCCCTGATCTTTGATTGGTATCTGTTGTGCACATCCGCCTATGTCACAACGGGATACTCAACCAAGTTCTGCTTTAGTTGTTTCGAGGTTATCGAGCTTTGCTCATTCAAGCCCTGAGTGAAAGCCTGTACTGCCCAGTCGTCGGAGACTGGTGGCAATTCCATTTGCTCTATCTGGAAATGAGATACAAATTCCCTCAACATCTCGTTCACCCTTTGTTTAATCTTGAAGACGTCGGACTTCCTTGTAGCAACATTGATGGCACCGGTATGCGCCTTTACAAAGGAATCTACGAACATGGCAAACGAATCCATTGAGTTTGGGAGTAGGTTGTGATACCACATCATGACCCCCTTCGATAGTGCTTCTCCAATGTTTTTCAGTAAGACAGATTCGATCTCATCATCTTTTAAGTCGTTCCTCTTTACAGCACAAGTGTAAGTGATAATGTGTTCGTTGGGGTCTGTGGTCCCATTATAATTCAGGATATCGGGCATTTTAAATTTCTTCAGGTTGGGCTTCGGAGCCGCGCTCGATGGGAATGGTCTCTGCACAAACCTTTTTGAATCTACACCTTTTAAGATCGGGGATGCTCCTGGGATTTGGTCGACTCACGAGTTATAAGTTTCCACCTTTTTGTCGTTATCCTCTATCTTCTTTTCTCCTGATTCAATCCTTTTAGTAAGGTCCTCGAGCATTTTCATAATAGTAGGGTCCGTTGTCGACCTATTGTTACTCGATCTCTCTGGCGCCTGTTCGACTCGAGGAGCCGTTTCTGGTGCTGCTGTGCTTGGAGTTTTTTGTTGACTTTGCTGCTGAGCAATAGCCGCTTGTTGTGCTTGCAGCATTTCAAAAATGACTTGGAGGCTGATTCCTCCTTCTTCTATCCCCCGTGCTTCTTGGCCTCCATCCTAGGCTTCCTTGTGTTCGTTCCTTACGGGGTCTGCGCCTGCTTTCGTGTTTAGGACGTTGTGGGAGCTGATATCAACTAGCTCCACGTTTGGTACTCCCTCAGGGTTTAAAGGTGGTACACCCAGCCCTACGCCGTTGTTTTCTCCAAGTTCTTCACTGTTGTGAAGAGGTGCATTTTGTGTACTAGACATGATTAAGCCTGAAATCAAAGAATCTTTGACAAGAAAAAGTGTGAAGAGTAACGTGTGTTATAAGAAAACAAGCACCAAAATTATCACTGTTATTTTTAGCCCCCTGGTGGGCGCCAAACTGTTTACCTTGAAAATGGTAATTATAATTATATTTGATATTGTGGTTCTAAAAATACGTGATTTATTTTAATACTAGTTGTTAGGCAATAGATGCTAAGTGTAAGTAAAGAAAATAAGAAATGCAAACCAATAGGGTCACAAGGCTGAGCCTCGAGTTGGCTGGAGCTAGGCCTCAAGGTCTAGACGGGCTAGCAGCAATTAACTATTGATGAAGAATCAGTGATAATGAGGGGCTTAAGGATGGCCTTTTTCAGCTAATAATGAGCAATAAATGAAGACCAATAAGTGAACAATGAATGAATAAGCAATAAACGTGGAGAACAATTGTGTTAGCAAAGAGTAGAAAATGTTGTATTGTATTCAATATGATGTGTAATAATCTGAGTGGGGTTACAAGATGATAAGGATCCCTTTTTTATAGGAGGGGTGAATCCCAACACAATACATGGCTAATAAATGACGAAGAAGTGCTACTAGTACAACTGTATAACGGCTCAGTATGAATTTGTACTATTCTTGCAGACTTTGTCAGTCCTCAACGTGTGCCCTCGGGGGTTTTCCGCCTTTTCATAACGGATATCGATTTTTGTACTACCTCGAGGTACACCATGGTGAGTCTTCGAGGTACTCTACCGAGGCGGGTGCTTCGAGGACAGTTTATGGACCGTACTTTGATCCCAACGAGGTCGGGCTTGAATTGCCATGGAAGCCTCAAATCGGTCTTCCCCAATTTTGACCATATACAAGTGTAAAATATATATATGCATTAAATAAAAATCGTCAAAGTCCAGGAGTTTCGATTTATTAGGGTGTGAAATTATATATACGGCGTGAAATTAACATCTTAAAATGCATGTTTAGTATATCGTCGTACAAAAGGGAATGGAGATAAATATCTTACAGCAAACTACATTTTCCACAGAGTAATTTGTAAAATGTTGCATAAAATCCCGAGGAATAAATTAAAGTTTTTCCCTCCATGCAATTTGCCACTTGTGGAAGGATACCGTTACCGTATCATTTCTTGATCATAGGGGGGGATTAATAAAAAAAAAAAAAAAGCAATTCAGTACTTGCCGGACAGAAAGGAGCTGAACCCGCGGTTCATTAACTCTAGGTATTGTATTTGGTTTTGGTGTGGTGGCGCGGCGGCAGGGGGGAGGGGGGGGGGTGGAGAAGAAGAGGGAGTTGAGACTTAGAGAGTAGTGTGAGACCAACATCTCTTGCTTTAGAGAAACTCTTGCTGGTACGAATCTTTTACTCAATTAATATGCTTCCCGTTTTAAAAGATTGATGTTATTTCCTTATTTGCTAGCAAATAGTTTTTGATACTTTTTAATATTTCTTTAATAAGAAGCATTTATAGTAATACAAATATTACGGTAGATTAAAACCACAAGTTTTATAAGTTTTACAGTTATACAAATGCTATGATTTATTTAGGATCACATATCTCAAAAGTCTTCCCTTCTTTATTAAAGCTTGTGACAAGTTAAAAAGGACAGTCTTTTTGAAACGGAGGAGTAAGATTTAACTCAAAAAACAAAAAGATATCCAATTAATGCAATTTTTTTCTAGTTTTCTTCTCTTCGATTTGCCTTTTTTTTTTATAACTTCCCGAACATCTCTTGCCTTTGCTGTTTATTACTTTTTGGGTGTGTTTCTTTTTTCTTTTCTCTAATCCCACCTATCCATTTTTATATATATATCTATATCTATCTATATTTATACTATATTAAAAACACGAAGACCCTTAGCGAAATGTTGTTCGCCTTTTTTACCCTTTAAACATAGAGTTCATACTAGATAAAATAGTCATTTTAAATATTTTCCTAATATTTAGGAACTAGAAATTCGTTGAGATTTAGTTATTAATATTTCCTTCTTTAAATTAGATACCCAAAATTTAGGACTTTAAAATTGATTAAAATTTTACCTTAGAATAAAAATTAAAAAAGTCAATTAATATTTCCCTTAAATAAACGTTACTACAAAATTTGTAGACTTGAAGTAGTTGATATTTAGGATTTAGGATTGCTTCATGTAGATGTTTCTGTCTTAGAAAAAATCATCGTTTAATTGTTGTTGTAATATTTAGGGCATTAAATTTACTAAAATTTTGACTCTTAAATTTTTTTTAATTTGAACTATATAGAAAATTATAATATTTAGGAGTAAGTTAATTTTCAAAAGAATCATAATTTTAGGAATTGTTATCTCATCCCGAAATACCAATAATCTATGTGACATTAGAAGTACTCCACATCAAGATACCAAGAGATAAAAACTTAAAGCAAATTGTACAGAAACCATACTCATGAGCTAACAACAATTTTCAGGTTGCTAAAATTTTATAGATTTAAGGTTGATAATGTAAAAAGTATTCGTTTTTAAGAAAATGTTAAGAAAACACTTTCCAAAAGTGTTATCATAGAGTTTCGCATCTTCTCGTAGTGTCGATAAATCTATCTAGCATATATATATATTGTATATAATCCCAGACAAATATTAAATTAGGAATGTGATTAACTGACAACATTCATCATTTTTTTCAGGAATTTGGATTTTTAAAATTTTACAACACCTTTGATAATAATATCTATGCAATTTTCTTAAAATTTATATTCATTGATATAAAATACACATGCAACACGTATTATTATGTTGTATTTGGATATTTGTTTGTTATATGCATTTTCTTTGCTCGATTTTTTTTGTTGTCGTTATGTTTTATTATTTGGTGGTGTAAACATACGTTTAATTGTATGTAGCATATTATGTTTATAAAGAATTCGCTACAATTACAAAAGGAAAGATGTCTAAAGCGTATGAGAAAAATTTAATTGAACATGAGATGACAAATTCAATGATATTTTGCTGTCAATATGCTGGAGCATGTGTACGCGTTTGTATCATAATAAAATATCGCCGAGATAATTAACTGATTTTTTTACCTTTAAAAGTATATTTACTGTTAACTCAAATCACCATATGATATGTACGTCATTAAACATTCTTATCCTAAATTTAGGCTATTATGTATTTTGCAGTTTACTGCCATTAGTTGCAAAGTTGCCTATGAACGATTTGCTTAAACGTTACCACTTTCTTCAATTAATTTTTATTTTCTTTAAATATAGGCAGTAATTTGAAAAACTGGTGAAGGAGAAAAAGTATTTTATCGAGTATGCTTGCAATATAAACTTTATTTGTTATTGGATAAAAAAAATAGGTAGGATAACAATGAGTCCGGAACCTAAATATTATTTTTTTGGATTTAAATTACCTTAATAGGTGTTTAAAAAAAATACATTTCTATATATAGCGTGCAAATACAAGACGATATACCTTAACGGTAACGTCTGCCGTTAAGTTATAGCGTCTTGTATTCATACACTATACATATAGCGCCCAAAAAAAATGCTATATCCTGAATATGGACCCACCAATAAGTGAACTGACAAACACAATAATTTAAATGTGTGTAGCGTATATTTAAAGAACGCTATACGGCAAAAAAATTTCATATCCCGGCCTAGCCATTTCCTATATAAAGTGGTTAGGATTTTAGGAAAATTCGTTCACATAAAATTCTAACTCCCGTTCAATTTTTTGTTGTTATTAAATTCTGAAGCATTTTTTTCGTAATGTCTGAGGAGCGTAGAATAAGAGTTTCATTATATTGAGGGGGGGTGAGGTTGTGATGGAGAATAACTCTGTGAGGTATAGTTTATCTCTATAGGGTCATGTTAAATTATCACTTACAATAGAGTAAGATAAATTGATATCGTTATGCAAAAAAATGGGTGTGAGGAAACGTTCAGTGATACTCAAAGTAACCGGAAGATATCTGTATTCCGTCACTCCGCAAGGGGCTGCTTTTTACTTGGAGTTAAAGATCTACGATGATGAAACTTTGAAGGATTTTCTGAGGACTCCGGATGAATACCAGGAATACCTTGTAATAAATATGTTGGATATGTACGTCAAGGTCGAAGACGTTCCAAACAATGAGGTTGTCGGACAGGTTCCGGATAACCCCCAGTCATCGGGTGGCTATTTTGGAGGAGTTTTTGCCGGACAGGTTCCGGATGAAAGAGTTTTCCTTGATTTAAATTTATCCTCGCCTGCTTTACATAATTCACAAGACGAGTGGTAAGCTTCAATTTTCCTTTGTGTTACGATGTACATTTTTGTTGTATTGAATTTGTATTAACGCTCATATATTTAACAGGGGGTACAGGCCGGATATGAATTTTACAAATTATGAACCCAAGCATAGTTTTGTTGTGTTGGATCATGGTGGTCCATCCAAGAGCCATCACCTAAATAAAAATGTCCATCATGGAATTTCATCACATTACGATTTGTAAGTGAAGTGATACGGCTATATAGAAAGTATTTATTAAATTCAGCATCTTATTATTTTGTTGATTGTGCAGTGAAAACGAGCAAGTTGAAGCAAATGTACTCACGCAATTGCCCGAAGACGATGTATTAAATCGGGATCTGGCAGATGCACAGAGTGAGGAAGAGAACAGTGATTACGACAACAATGCTGATGAATCTGGAGACGAGACACCCTTTCCTCGTGAGGATGGTGATGAGGAGGATGAGAAAGAAGGACCTGATTTGACGAGAGAGTATGCTCCACCTTCCTAGACGAAGAGTGTACGAGTCCCAAGTGTCGTTTCATTCAAGGGAGATTCCTTACCTTGATAACTTTCCAAGCATGCCGGATGTGGAATCTCTCACAAGGGATTTTGATGAAATTCGGACAGCAATGTGGGATGAGTCTAGACCAACGGTGTTGGCAAAGGGCATGATTTTTTCTGATAAAGCGCGCCTAAGCAGGGCTTGTAAAATGCACAATGTAAAAGAGTGTCGTGAGATGACGGTATGGGAGTCAAGTCCGGTTGTATACAAAGTTGTTTGTCGCAGGTGGTTTTGGCCATGTCATTGGATGTTGCGTGCGAGCAAGAAGAAGACAAGTCTATGGAAAGTGGGTAAATACATTCCCACCCACACATGCGAAATGGACACATTCAACGGGAATCACTTCAACTTGGATATTGACTTGATTTCTCTTGTTCTTATTCCACACATCGAAGCGTCCATAAGGTATAAAATCAAAGAGTGCATTACAGCAGTCCACCAGGAACATGGTCATACCATTACTAAAAGAAAGGCATATCTTGGTCACAAACGAGCATTTGAAATAGTCTATGGTAACTGGGATAAGTCATTTGCAGATCTGCCTAGGTACATGGCTGCACTGCAGCAGTTTAACCCCGGGACGATTGTTGAATGGAAACTTGAGCGAATTCCAGGTAAACCAAAATATATATTCAATTACGTGGTATTGGCGTTTAAACTAGCAATTGATGGTTTTTCGCATTGTCAGCCCGTAATATCCATAGACGACACTCATGTCTATGGAAAGTACGATATCAAGCTGTTGATAGCCGTGGCAATAGATGCTAATGGACAGATATTTCCTCTATCTTTTTCTATTTGTGCCAATGAAAGCCAAGAGATGTGGACGCTATTTTTGAACGACTTGAAAGAGCACGTTGTTAAACAGCATTTCAGTATTTGTCTAATATCTGATCGGCATGGTGGTATCTTAAGTTCTATGAAGAATTTGTCTGCATGGCAAGAACCTTATGCCTACCATTGTTACCATGTTAGGAACCTTAAAGCCAATTTCTAGAAGGCATATCCCAACAAGGATCTACATGATTTGATGTTGATGGCAGCAACAGACCACCAACAGCATAAATTTTGGAGGCACATGGAATATATCAGGCAAGAAGACGAGGTAGCCTATCATTGGTTAATGCGACATGACCCTGAAAAGTGGCTATTGCATGCGGATGGTGGCAGACGATGGGGAACTCTGACTACAAATGTGTCAGAGTCTTTCAACGGGTTATTGAAGTCGGCAAAAGGATTACCTGTCACATCGATGGTGCGGATGTCGTTCAAGAAGATGGCGGAGAGGTTTGTTGAAAGGTCTGTAGCTGCAACATCATTGATGGAAAGGGGTGTTGAATTTATGCCAGTGTCGATGCAGAGATTTAAGAAATACAGATGGCGAGCGCATTGGCATTCATTTTTGCAGTATGATAACGAAAGAAATGTTTTTGAAGTTCGCACAGCTATCCATCAAAATTGGGGTAATAATGTACATACTATAAATGAATCTACAAAGTTATGCTCTTGTGGGAAATGGTCCATCTACCACATGCCTTATTCACATGCCATCGAGTGCTTTCAACAAGTTGGTTTGGGTGTAACCAACTATGTTGATCAACAATATAGTGTTGCGAAGTACCTAAACACATATAGTGGCCAGTTGCAGCCAGTGGGTGCTTAGCATTATTGTCCGCCTGAACCATTTAAAATGGTGTGCAACAAGTCCTATTTGTGTCGAATACAAGTGAAGAAGAGAACGCGTATACAGAACCAAATGGATGTTAGTGATACCGTTTATGCGTGCAGATGTGGTATATGCTCGCAAACAGGATACGACAGTCAAAAATGTCCTTTGGGTGGCAACAGTAATCAAGCTCCGGGTGGGTGTTCTTCTATTGTGCCTAACTATCAATGAGTTTGTGTTGTAATATTTAGTTGTTTTGTTTATGTTGCAAGATCTATAAAATAAAATTATGTTTTTTAATTATGAGTTGAATTTCTCCATTTCAGTTTTTTAATGATAATAAAAAAAATTATATATTCAGAAGAACAGGAAACAACATTGAACTTTCATAAATCTGATAAATTTATGACTGTGTGTTGTCTTGTCGATCTGAAAAAGCTGTCCGACTACATAAAGCTATTTCGTACCCGTTAGAACATTTAACACGCAAAGCATAGTGCGGGTAAATACTACATTATGTCTATATATAGCGCAGTTAAATACTACGTTATGTGTGTATGTTGTCTTGTCGATCTGTTATAAAGCTGCCCAACTGACATAAAGTTGTTTCGTACTCGTTAGAACATTTAACACGCAAAGCATAGCGCGGATAAATACTACGTTATGTATATATATAGCGTGGCTAAATACTACGTTATGTGTGTGTGTTGTCTTGTCGATCTGACATAAAGTTGTTTCGTATCCGTCAGAATATTTAACACGCAAGGCATAGCGTGGTTAAATATTATGTTATGTCTATATATAGCGCAGTTAAATACTACGTTATGTGTGTTGTCTTGCCTATAAATGACGAACTCATTCTACATATTTTCTTCGCACAAAAATAACTAATAGCAAATCTTCCTTGAAAAGCAAGTTCTTTTAACAGAAAAATGTCTCAGCCTATTTATGTCCCAAGGTGCAAGTGCGGGAAAAAATGCCAGATGCAAAGTTGTTGGGATAATGGTGCAACTGAACGCCGCTTCTGGGAATGTTTGAACAAGTTTTATAAGGTTCCCAGCGAACCTATTTGCGATTTTGAGGTATGGATTGATAAACCTTGTCATCAAGAATACTACAAAGGATTGTTGAACGATCTTAATGATTTGTGTTTAAAACAGTGGGAGCGAGAAAAACAACTTAAAAAAGAGGTTGTGGAGTTGAAAGTGAAACTTAAAGGGGTAGAAGAAAAAAAAAAGCTGTTAGAACAATTTAAGTGGTTGGAGCAGAGAATAATGGGCGGCAGTGACTAAATGTATGTGTTTAGTGTATCAATTTATCTTTATGTATGTTGCCGTGTATTTTTATTAGTTGTACTGAAGCATTTTTTTATGTTAAGGTACTATGTTTGTGTTCGTGTTGTAGTATTAAGCTAAAGTAGTTGTAATGAACTTTATTTTCAGTCATTGTAATGGAATTTTACTTCTTTACGACTTGTGTTTGTGTTGTAGTACGAAACTAGCTAATTAACGGAGAAATAAAAAAGTAATGCACATATTATATAAAAGTAGTTGTTAATGTATATACAAAAATATTATTTACATATAATACCAAAAAAAAAGAATAAAATCAATGTGTCCTGCATCCAGTGTGCTTCAACGCAGCCACTGGCCTGAGGCGCATCACATCCCGCCTGGGTACGCTATCGGGATCGTCATCATCAAGTCGCCTCCTTATAGCCGGATGCACCGCTGCATGATCATCAGTGGTGCTGACAAGATCAGTAGAAGGGGTCGTCAGTCCAGTAGAAACATACATAAGAATAAAAAGCTCAGAATAGCAAAGTATATAATAAGTCACAAAAATTTGAATTGTCATACCACTATCTCGTCAAGCTCCTGAAGGTAATCATCTGTCGCAGCCATGTCAACATCGCTTTCAGCCTTAAAAAGGAAATTAACATAGTTATGGAACATAAAGACAAATTCTAATTCAATACTATGAAAACCATACCTTCGAACGTGATGATGAACCATAACTCAGTCGGCGCCCACTATGTAAATCTCGGGTCGGCCGTTCCTCAACAACAGTAGACGGGCCTGAAAAGTATGTATCCCTATCCACTCCAGAAAGGTGTGTGTCCGTGATCAATAATTGACCTAACGGGGTCACCTGCGAAGTCCCTAGAGTGAGACCATCCCAAGGCTGTATGACGGCATGTCCGTCTGATGTAGGCCACCCGGCGGATCGACAGCAGCATAATCAGCAGGGGCCTCAACGCCCCCTTGCTGGGGACCACCTCCTCTCCGCCCACCGCCACGTCGTCCGGCACTCCTGCCTCGTTGGGCACCACCACCTCGTCGGGCACCACCACCCCGTGCCACACCAGGGCCTCGCGCATACTGCTCTGGCTCCACATAATCAGACATGTGTGCCAAACGCTGATCCTCCCGGGCTTGCTGCAGTGTCCGGGCAGCCAACTCTACAAATCAATGGCTATAATCCTGCAAGGCGTCCGCAGGATCGCCGACATAATCCCACATCTGCAGTCCCATCTAATAGACTATGTGTAGTCCAATAGCCTGCACAACGTATAAAATATAAACTACGTATATTGCACTAAAATACAGTTATATAATGAATAATAATATAAAACATACCAGGGCCTCGTGTCGCCCGGCGTATGGAACGTACCGACCGCCAGCCTGATGAATAAGGTTCCCAATAAAAATTCGGGTGACGTGCCGGTACCAGGACATATACCTCTGAAGATCCACCTCTTGGATATGTGTAGGTGGGGACGGAATCATCTGATCTCGATGGTCCCAAATATGGATCTGCGCCGCAAACCATGCCATAAATGCGTCGTTCGCCCTGCAACAATCATCCCTCTGATAATGTGTAGGCTCCCATATAGGCCCCTTCGGTATATACTGCGGGCGGCCAAACTGCCGAAGTAACTGCTCTGAGGCATGATGCTCCACAATATCGAGGCATATGAGTAGGGCAGAAGTGCTCCAAATCAATCGACCGGCCGAGAAATAAGGTGGCAGGGAAGCTATTAAATCGTTGTTGTATGGCGTCCAGATGAACTATCAAATAAGAACATAAAACGTGAGTATGCACAACACTAAGTTAATCTACACCAGGTAAGTTTACGTACATATTTACCTGTGCGCCCTCCAGCAGATCCAACACATCTCTACAGAGGGGGAGATTATGATGAGCATCATACTCTCGTGAAAGTGTACGGCGGAGAACCCACCTCCTGGCTAGATGGAGAAACGGAGGTGCTACAGTAGGAGGTAATTGTGGTCGCGGTGGCTGAAACTGCAAGAACTGCTCCCAGGCCCAAACCTAACATACAAAGTTGACGTAATGTTTAAAATGAAGTCTAACTAGGTAGAGTTGGAAATGATGAACACTTTATTTGAATATGTTGTCACTTGTAGAAGTGGCATAAAACCACAAACATCTCTTTGAGTGCCTATGCTCGCCCGGCACATCTGCCTATACATGTAGCCGAGAACAGCAACACCCCAACTGTAATAGGGTAACTCATCTAGCAGCTGAAGATGATGCAAAAATCTAAGGCTGATTAGGTTCCCCAAAGTGTTCGGGAACAAGACCCCTCCAAATAGAAGAAGCAACAACAACCTCGTATATTGGGTGATATGTACCTCCTCTGTATCTTCGGTGATATCGGGGTGGAGTAGCTCCAGGTGCTGTCTAATAGGGGTCAAAGTCAACCGACTAGCACCCGACGATGCAGTCTCGTCCTGTGGCCTGAAACCCGTGAGCTGCTGCAGCATGTCCAAATAAGCATCACGCGACATAGATCTCATAGCAATAGGCAGTGAAACAAGCATGCCATCAACGGGTAGGCCATATAAAACCTCAACGTCCTACAACGTGTTGGTAGCCTCGCCAATGGGCAGGTGAAAAGTGTGCGTCTCCGATCTCCACCGCTCAATCAATGCCGTGATCAAAGCCCAGTCAACCTGTATTCGCCCGATCTCAATAATCCTATAGAATCCCATGGCCTGGAGGCGATGGACTACACGCTCGTGGAGAACTGTGTGCCTCAGAAAATCCCACAGGTTGTCCACTCTCCTAGCGCGGAGAGTCTGGGAAATAACTCTCCATCCCATATATGGGCGGACCTATGATCACCCTAAAGCACTAATAGCTCACGAGAGTAAGGGCCGGGATGTATAGGCGCGTCCATGTCGTCAACTATAAAATAAATAACATTAATTGTATGTTTATTATTTAATTGTACAAAGTATATATAACAATTGGGTTCCAGGCTCGATATTTGAGGCCCAGTAGCACCAAACTATCATGAATATTTATGTGTGTCAAATTCAATTTTTTGATAATTTTGTGTGTGTTTGTTTTATTATATAAAGTCTAAATTTTTAATTATTTAATTGTACAAAGTATATATAACAATTGGGTTCCAGGCTCGATATTTGAGGCCTAGTAACACCAAACTATCATGAATATTTATGTGTGTCCAATTTAATTTTTTGATAATTTTGTGTGTGTTTGTTTTATAATTTAAATTCTAAATTTTTAATTATTTAATTGTACAAAGTATATTTAACAATTGGGTTCCAGGCTCGATATTTGAGGCCCAGTAGTACCAAACTATCATGAATATTTATGTGTGTCAAATTTAACTTTTGATAATTTTGTGTGTGTTTGTTTTATAATTTTGATTATTTAATTGTACCAAGTATATATAACAATCTACCATTATAAGAAATACTTAAACTACAAGGGTTCTACGCTGAAATACTATACAGTTTACTACGTAAAAGTTTCTATATTTTACTATGCTAATAAATAAACTAAATATAAACAACAAATACATTTCAATCACATAACATTAACAAAAATACATATAACATACTAGTTTCGCAAATAAAACACAAAACGACATGAAAACACTAATATCTAAATTCGGATATTAACATGAAAAATTAAATCTCAATTTTATATTTTTGTTAGAACACTAATATCTAAGTCCGGATAAATATATTATACTAATTTCGCAAATAAAATACAAAAACTACATGGAAACACATTCAATAGGCAGTGATATACATTATTATACAAGTTTGGACATAAAATAAATCGAAATACCTCGATGTAGTGAGTGTTTTGTGTGAAAATTTGAAAACGAAGGAGTTAAACCATAATAATACAATGCTCTACTACGATGTGGGACCTACGTTCTTAACCTTTTGTGTGACGGGAGGGGCTCACAATTTTTTTTAAAAGAACGGGCAGTGGGGGGACCAGAACAGAAGCAGTGGGATTTTTAAAAAAAATGGGGGAAAGGATTCTGGTCGGGGAAGAAGACGAAGGGCAGTATTTAAATGGGGGTATAGCGTATGAAAAGAAAACGCTATATATAGCGTACAATAACAAGACGCTATATATGGCAGTCAAATCGTCAGGCCATATAGAGTGCAATTACAACACACTATACCTTAACGTCAAAAGTTACCGTTAAGGTATAGCGTATTGTAATTGCACACTATATATAGATATGTTTTTTTTAACACATGTTAAGGTAATTTGAGTAAAAAAAAAAATAATATTTAGGTTCCGGACTCGGATAACAATAGCTAAGTGATTTAACTCAAAAAAGGAGCTTAGAAAATGGGATCACCTAAAATTTTATATCTTTCTATACAAATTTCATATTAACTAACATGGACAAATGCAGACGTTAATACTAAATTGTTTATCTCACAAGTTCAAAAGATATTCAATTATTTTTTATTTAACTATTATATAAACATAATGAATGAGTGTTGCATCTTCTTTAACATACCTTACTATTTCATATTAATTGTTTATTGAGTGATGCGAAATACAAGTGTAACGCACGTACTTTAACGCTAGTTATTATAAAAACACGAATGTTTTATGCTAAATGTTGAACAACAAAAATATTCTCAAAATATTAATCGACCTTTATACCCTTAATTATTTAGATTAGCATTCACAATAAGTCATATAAAAAGGACAAAAATAGAAATACTACACGCTCGCTAGGATAAAGAATTGTAAGAGAAAAAGGATTTGACCGTGAAAGAAGTAGAAAGTATTTTAATAGAAAAAGAATTTGATCGTGAAAGAAGTAGAAAATATATGAATTCGTTGAATTCTAATCCCAGTCGAAGTTCCAAATTTATGTCGTACTATTCTTGAGGTTTAAATTATACTAATTTCATATGAATAAGAACACCTTAAGCCACTATTACCCTGTATATGAGGGGGCGGGTTTGTTGGTTGTACAACTCTAAAATTCTTTATTTGTAACTGAGGATTGAGACTCATGGAAAGCTTCAAAATCTTAGACCTCTGACTAGCTGGTCGTAAAGCTCATCATTAAAGGGTTATGCTTATAGGTAGTGAATGTGATTTTATTATTACTATCAATTCTTTGGGAGTTCATTTTGTTTCAATGTGATTCTTTTTCATAAAATTTTAACTTTGATCAGTAATGCTAGAGTTTTTGTAGTTGGTATGGTTTCGTGTTCTTTATTAGCATCACTTTCGGTTATTTCATATTTTAATTATGGTATATTTGTCTTAAACTATATGTTTGTTCGTGTACATCAGTGAATGCAAAGCCCTTCAAAAGATAGATTACTTCTTTAGAATATATATAATTTGTTTTCAATATAATTATACTAATATTCTCCTAATATGGATTAATTCATGAAATCCTAACTCCAATCATGTTATCCTGCATATTCTTGAAGTTACAAACTATACCAATTCCACATCATCTTACGCCTCATTGAATTTTTTAATAATAGGTTTTCAGCAATTGTTGCATGCAGGCACTGAGCTTTTTAAAGGTAATTAATTTTCACATCACATAAATTCTCGGTCAATAATTTCTTCTTAAAGTTCCAAACTATAGCAATTCCACATGGAATTTCAGCCATTGCTTCATTACATTTGTTAATAATACATTTTAATTATCACGAACTTCTGTCGCACGCTCAGAATATGGCTCTCCCTGGAAGTAATTAATTTCCTTCATGTATATTGGTTAGGTTGTAGTTTAATTTCTCCTTGTCAGTCTAAACGTTGTTCAATTATTTGCAGAACATGTTATTATGTTTATTTTAATAAAAAGTGATTTCTAGGATTTGTAATCTTGTATAGTTTGTGTTTATATCTTATTATTTCTCGATGACATAATTCCTCAAAAGATAATATCGTAATATTAGTACTTTTACTTAATAATTAAAACTTAAAATCAACTGAAATTCTGCCCTTTGAAATATATAAAAGGAAAAGTCGTTTGAATGAAACAAGGGAATATAAAAAACTAAAATACATCCCTCTTTATTTATTTAATTAATAAATCTTACTTGTTATTATATTATGGAATGGTTTTCTTAAAGATAGTGAAAACAAAATAGAACAACAACAACAACCCAATAAAATCTCGCCCGAAAACAAAGTAGAAAAAAAGGAGAAAAGCAACCATAACAAATAAGAATGTCATTCTCAAATCTACTTTTTCTCCATATCATAAGAAGACATTATGTGGTAATATTAAAAACTTGCTTCTTATATAATGAAGAAAAAGAAAGGAATACAGATTAAAAAATATGTATTCTTTAAATCTGCTCCATGTTAAAAAAATATATTAGAATTTCCTCTTCATCTTTCGATAGACGAGAAATAAGCTTATGAACTACGGAGATCGGGCGAAAAATATTATTCAATGAGATTATTGTTCTTATTCAAGGATAAAATGAATAATATTTTTCAACAATTAAAAGGTATGGGATTAAGTAGAATTTACTCAGTATTAGAACATAAATGACTTATGGCAAATCGGATGAGGGCAAATTTTAAAGTTAATATTTGATTGTTATATGAAGAAAAGAAAGGAAATCATTAGGGGAAAAAACTACACGAAAAATGTGGAAAGCAAATCGTACGTTGTTCCTGTTCCGTAATGATAACTCCATCAGTGTTTAACCAAAAATCTTAGTCTTTAGTCAAAGCTAAAAAGAAATTCGGGTTACTGATAATCAGGAGACAAAAATAAAATACTTTTGAGAACGATGGTAAAGAAGCAAATAGATGTATATTTCAATAAATTCTCAATAGTATTCCGTGTCCTTACAAATGATGATACTTCTTCCTTTTATAGATAATTCTAGGTAAAGGAATGAAGCCTCAGCTTTAATGATATAATCATGAGTAATAAATGATATTAAATAAGCCGTTATACAATCATTCCTATTAAATACCAATTTCGTAACGTATCAAATATTTAATAATAGAATTGGACTCCTTTCTGTCACCAGATCTTTGCTTTCAATGCCTTCTATTCGTTGGCTGTAAATAATTTAAATTGGTACGAGACTCCTATCTATACGTCGTCTCGTACCTATTTAAATTCTTCTTCCCGTGGATGTTTTCATCCGTGCCTCTTAGTCAATTGCTGCGCTTTGACCATTTAACCAATCCACGTGTCATGCCACATCATCTTTTAATATAAACTCAGTTTTTTTCCAATACAGATAGTCCCCCCACTTTCCATTTTTTATCAATTAAATAATTGGGAAGTGGATCTTCATGTAAAAGGAATTTTTGCCACAATTAATGCTCATGACAGTACTAACGTCTCAGCAGTCTTTTCCATTTAATGTTCTGCCCATGTGTCATTTTCTAATTGATTCCGCTATTCATACCCTTTTTCGAGACTTCTTCATTCTCACTATTTACGAAGTGATAACTGCCTTTATTATAGGCTTTTCATCATTACACTTAAAAAGTTGACGGTTCCCATTTTACACATAACTTTGTCTTCCTTTGTCTTCTTCACAAATCTTCAGTACATACTTCCTTCTTAACAATGTCTTCTTCAAACCCTAACCGTAAAAAAGTTCCAATTCTAGATCAATTCTCCAACGCCCCTGTTAGACACAGAAGAGGCGGAGGAGGTAGGCTTCGAACAGGGTTAGAATCTACGCGAGGCGGCTCCTCTGGTTCTTCTTCAAGGAGTTCTATCCCAAAAGCCCCTTCTTCTAAAAGTAGGGAAATTCTTGATCCTTCTCAAGAACCCTCAGTTGATGATATAGTTCCCGGCGATTTGTCTTTTGAAAGTGACAAAACGTCTCTTCAAAAACAAATTAAAAATTTAGAAAGAGCCGATACTTACCCAACAATAGTAACCGAGCTTACAATCCCCACCATAAGAAGAGATTGTAACTGGAAGGATAGTCTCCGAATGTCAATTCCTTCCCCAAATCAAAGAATTTCCTCTTTTAGAAGTGGGTATTCTTCTGTTTACACTTACCCCTTCACTTTAGGTTTTAATCCTCCGATTGACCCAGTTATTCTCGATTTTTGTCGTTTCTTTACAATTTGTTTGGCCCAAATCGGTCCATTGGTGTGGAGAACAGTGGCTTGTTTGAGATATTTATCCTCCAAGGCCAATGTCAATTTCACCTTTTCTCACCTCATTCATCTATACCATCCTAACTTAATACGCCATGGGGTTTTTACCTTAACTGCAAGGAGCAAAAAAGTTTTGGTAAATCCTGAGGATGACAAAGATCGTGGATGGTATATCCGTTACGTTGCTGTCCGTACAGTGGACTTGATTGGCGAAACAAATATTCCCTTCCCTGAGAAGTGGAATTTTGAACGTAGGTTTCCTTTTATTTACCGTACCTACTTTTGAGAATTTCAAAAGAAAGTTGTTTTTAACCTCGTCCCTTCTTGGTTTTTTGTAGCAACCATGGGAGATGTGGAACCTATTCCCAACTTTCGTGGTTGGGTAGACTCACTTTTGAAGATTGCTTCTAGGGAGCAGAGAACTTGGAAATCAATTTCTTCCTTACATGGCTGGAAAGTCAAAACACATGGTATCCCCCTTTTATATGAACTTTTTTTTACATGTTAAGCACTTTTTCCTCAACTTTAATCATGTATATCCATCCTTTAATCAGGATTTGGCATTAGAGGAATGACGACTGAAGTAGCTATGGCCATTCGCATGTCTGCGAATGCTGCTCTTGATTTGGATAAGGCTCGAGCCTTGCTGCCTAAAAGGAAAGCTACAAAGGAAAGTTCTGAAGAAGAAGAGGAGGGTACCTCCCTAATTACCAGGCCAAGGGTCAGGAGACGAATAATTATTGATGATGAAATTGAAAACACTCCTGCTCGTACCTCCGCCACCGAGCCTGTTTTGATTCAATCTGATGAGGACGCCGAACCAAGAGATAATAATGAGTCAATTCAGCATTTTTTTTACAGTGGTTTCGGGAGTGGCGAGCTCGGCCCTGTTTTTGATGAAGCTCCTCTTTCCTCATTTGTTCCTATTTCCTCCATTCCTCTGCCAGTCGTAAGTATTTCTTTACCAGTTTTGACGACTTCCGTTCTTTTGCCAGTTTCTACCGCTCCTATATCCGTTCCCTTGGCTGTTTCTACCGCACCTGCTTCCGCTCCTGTGTTTGTTTCTACATCTTTTCCTTCCATTCCTTCCACTGCTCCTCTTCCCTCTGTTCATCATACAGAGACAGGTTCTAGCAGTGGAAGTATGACTATGAGAAGTGTTACTTTGGAGGTTCCTGCCAATCATAACCTCTTGAGGAAGACCGGCAGAGCCGATGTTTGGCTCGAACCTCTAATTGGAGATATCGAGAAGAAGAAGATGGAGAGCCATAGCTGCTTAACTCTGATGAATGACATAGTTCATTCTACTTTGAAGGTATTTTTACCAACAAGTTTTTTTTTTTTATAATTATCTTCAATCTCTCATTTCCATGACTTTCCTCTGTAGGCTAACCTTATTGGCACGAAATTAATGGGAAGAATTTCTCTACTGGAAAGAAAAGCTCGTGAGTCTGAAAAGACTGCCCACGAGGCCGAGGAAATAGCTAGGGGAGCCCAGCTTGAAGCAACCAATTGGAAGGAGCAGTTCGAGAATGATCAAGGGACCATAGAGGAGTTGCAAGAAGATAAAAATCTCCTGGAGCAGCAAAACCGTGGTTTAAACTTCTGAACTGGCAACTGTCAAAGCCTCTTCAAGCCAATTGAAAAGAGACAAAGAGCTTTTGGAATGCTCTTTGTCAGAACAATTATCCAGGGCTAGTGAAGAAGTTAGAGAGCTGAAGGCACTTTTGGCTAGGAAGGAAGAATTAAAGGAGAGTTAGTGCAAAGCTTGACTCAAGCTCAGGCTGACTTACAGACTTCTTCTGACGAGATTCATACCTTGAAGAGTTCTCATGCTTCTCTTGAAGCTTCCCTTGATTCCCATTTAGCTGAATATCAAATCTTAAAAAATGATCTTGCTATGTGGGAAAAGGAATATGGACTTCTAGAGGAAAATTTTAACATAGAAGTGAGTTGGGCTTTCCTAAAATCTCGTCGTGATGCTTTGACGGAAGCTGCTCAAGAAGGTTTTGACTTGCAGTCTGAACTGGCTAAAGTCATAGATACCATCGAGAAAAGCCAACAGTCTACTGATACTCCTTCTCCTGCACTTGAAGTTCCTGGAACAGAAGAACTTTTAAATGAAGAAGTGAATACTGCAGCAATTGGGATTACAATTCCTGCTTCAGCTGAAAATGTTGCAATTCCAGCTTCAGAGGGTGAAACTTCTATGACCCAGTCTGTGGAAGTTGAAGCTTCCGTGACTCTTGTTTCCCTCATTGATCCTAACATTTCAAGCTCTGCTGAAATCGTTCCTGTTGCTGCTTCTTCAGAAGTTGCCACCGTGCCTGTGGCTGAAAGTGAAATAAATATTGCAACTTCTGATGTGCTAACCCCTTCAATTGGATGATGGTTTTATCCCTTAGTTTTTAAGGGATTTTTTGGTGAAAGTCCCCAGTTATCATAATGGGGCACTTGTATAAACTTTTATTGACTAAGTTTCTACTTAGTCTTTTTAATTATATTAAGAAGTTTTGTTAGTACTTCAATGTGTTCTATTCTTGCCTTTTCCTTACTTATTTAGGACTTATAGAATAGTTTAGCATTTTTATCCTTTGAAAATGCTTTATGATTCTTCT
The DNA here is from genome assembly GCF_000393655.2 of Nicotiana sylvestris. Lineage (NCBI taxonomy): Eukaryota > Viridiplantae > Streptophyta > Magnoliopsida > Solanales > Solanaceae > Nicotiana > Nicotiana sylvestris. Next base: position 69,056,916 of record NC_091062.1, read on the forward strand.
CATGACTTATTAACATGAGGCTTATAAAAGAGGGCCCTTTTATTTTATCGACACTTAATGAAGAAGACGTCTCAACTTCATAATGGTGTTATAATACGATGAAAGTAATAGGAAAACACACGTTTTGTATGAAACAACTTTGGCAAGTTTTTATTCATAAACTTTTAACAAGTGTTTGACTGTTACATGTATTACAATACATCTACAACTTTCTCGTAACTGTTTTTCTTGTAACAGATTTGTAAATAACATAAAATAAACAAGGTTTTTCTTCATAACCTGTTTCAGTACATAGTCATGACCCTATCTTTACATGTTAAGAAGGGTTTGAGAGGTGACTTTGTTTATGAGTTTGAGAGATGACTCTGTTGTTCTCATGAATGCTGAAGACTTCGTAACTTTTTCTCAACACTTGCTTCTTTGTGGCCGATTTTTGTTCGATACTCGTATCTGTTTCTCTACACATATCTGTGTATAATATGTAGTCCCCCAAGTGTTTGAGCGGTGAAGTATGAAGCCTCGAGCACTTGTTTATTTCTTTTACTTTGGCCCTTTTCCTGAAACAGAAAGATATACGGGACTCGACGGTGCGATTATAGATGAAGACTGCCTAACTCGTGTGTATTTCCATCAGATTAATTGTAACCCTGGGCTAGGAATTTAAGAATACTCCATTTTGCCTTGCAGGTTGTGACTCATCATTTGGCACGAGTTAGGATATTTTGCCTAGCATCTAAAATCGTTAGTAAAATATTAATAAACCAAGAGAGAAATTTTAACATGATGATACCTGACCGTAGGTACTTTCTTAAAAGTAATATCTTTTTAAGTGGACAGCATTCCAATGTGAGGGTAAAACTTTACCATCCATTGTTTCCAACTGGTATGCTCCTTTTCCCGCAATGCCACGGACTTTGTATGGTCCTTCCCATGTTGGACTTAGCTTTCCTGAGTTAGCAGCTTTTGCAGATTGGAACACCTTTTTAAGCACGAAGTCCCCAATTTTGAAAAATCTGAGGCGTGCTTTCCTATTGTAATATCGTTCTATTACTTGCTTTTGTGCTGCCATCCTTATCAAAGCAGCTTCTCTTCTTCCTTCAAGTAAATCTAGGCTAACCCGCATCTCTTCATTATTAGATTCCTCCGTTGCCTGATCGTATCGTGTGCTTGGCTCACCTATTTCAACTGGAATTAAGGCTTCCGTACCATAAACCATCGAAAATGGTGTTTCTCCAGTGCCTGTTTTGGTCGTTGTACGATAAGCCCATAGTACTCCAGGTAACACCTCAGGCCAATTACCTTTTGAATCTTGTAACCTCTTTTTCAAGTTATTGATAATAACTTTGTTAGTTGATTCTGCTTGTCCATTCCCCACTGGATGATATGGCGTAGACGTTATTCTTTTGATCTGCCAACTTCGAAGAAATTCTGTAACTTGTGCTCCAATAAATTGTGGTCCATTGTCACACACGATCTCCTTTGGTACTCCAAAGCGGCATATTATATTTCGCCATATGAAGTCTTTAACTTCTTTTTCTCGTACCTGTTTAAATGCCCCTGCTTCTACCCATTTAGTGAAATAATCTGTAAGTACAAGTAGAAATTTTACCTGACCTTTTGCTTGTGGAAGTGGACCTACGATATCCATTCCCCATTTCATAAAGGGCCAAGGGGCTAAAACAGGATGTAGTAACTCAGCTGGTCTGTGCATATTATTGCCGTACCTTTGACATTTATCACATTTGGACACGAAACTGGTTGCCTCTTCTTCCATCTTAGGCCAATAATATCCTGTGCGAATTAACGTTCTTACCAGTGACCGTCCTCCTGCGTGATTCCCACAATGTCCTTCATGTACTTCTCTCATGACATATTCGGTTTGAGAGGGACCGAGACACCTTGCTAGTGGTCCGCCGAACATCTTTCGATAAAGATTACCTTGATATAAACAATATCGTGCAGCTTTTTTGCGAAGCGCGTAAGCCTTTCCTTTGTCATTAGGCACGGTTCCGTGCTGTAAAAAGGCAACAATTTCATTTCTCCAATCCCATGTTAGATGATTAAAATTTACCTCGTTTTTATCAGGTTCAAGAACGGAATGAAATAGATGTATGACTGAAGCATCTGTATTGTTTGCCACGTCTGCTGCGGATGCAAGGTTTGCTAAAGCATCTGCCTCTACATTCTCATCTCTTGGGATCTGCACTACTTTCCAAGTTTGGAATTGCTTTATTAACTCCCGTACCTTTGCGAGGTATTCTTGCATTCGTGACTCTCTGGCTGTATAAGTCCCCAGCATCTGATTAACCACGAGTTGAGAATCACTCTTGATTATAATCTGTGTTATGCCGAGTTCTCGTGCCAATTCTAAACCTGCAATTACAGCCTCATACTCTGCTTCATTGTTAGTTATAGAATGACATTTTATAGCCTGTCTAATGGTCTCACCCGCAGGTGGTACGAGGACTATTCCTAAGCCTGCCCCTTTTACATTAGATGAACCGTCAGTGTATAAAACCCAAGTCCCCGGGTTCGCACCATTAAAAACTAATAATTCTTTTTCTGCTTCTAAATGCATCCCCTGGCTAAAATCAGCCACGAAATCAGCTAGTACTTGAGACTTTATAGCGGTCCTGGGTTGATAAATAACTTCATACTCACTTAGTTCTATAGCCCATTTTGCTAATCTTCCTGAAAGTTCGTGTTTATGCAAAATATTTCGAAGTGGAAAAGCAGTAACTACTACAATGGGATGACATTGAAAATAAGGTCTTAACTTTCTAGATGCCATGATCAAAGCTAATGCTAATTTTTCTAGCTGTGGGTATCGTGTCTCAGCTTCCAATAAGGACTTACTTACATAATAAATAGGAGATTGTTTACCTTGGTCCTCGCGGACTAAAACAGCACTTACTGCGACTTCAGATACGGCCAGATAAATGAGAAGTTTTTCCCCCACCTTCGGTTTTGCCAACAACGGTGGTTTTGACAAATAAGCTTTCAAATTTCTAAGGGCTTGTTGACAATCTTCATTCCATTAAAAATGATCTTGCTTTTTAAGTGCAGAGAAAAACTTAAAACACCTTTTCGAGGATTTGGAAATAAATTTCCCCAAAGCTGCAATTCTTCCCATTAATCTTTGTACTTCCTTTTTATTAGTAAGTATATCCGGGATTTCTTCTATTGCTTTGATCTGAGAAGGATTCACTTCAATACCACGGTTAGAAACAAGAAAACCCAAAAACTTACCTGATGCAACTCCAAATGCACATTTTTCTGGGTTGAGTTTCATATTAAATTTTCGCAAAATTTCAAAAGTAATAGATAGATGAGAAATATGATCATGAGATTGCTGGGTTTTGACGAGCATATCGTCTATATATACCTCCATTGTTTTCCCTAAATGTTCTTGGAACATTTTGGTGACCAACCTTTGATAGGTTGCCCCAGCATTTTTGAGGCCAAAGGGCATTACTTTATAACAGTAAGTCCCCCTGTCTGTGATGAAAGAAGTTTTTTCTTCATCACCAGGATCCATTTTAATTTGATTATATCCTGAGTATGCATCTAAAAAACTTAAAAGTTCATGACCTGCGGTTGCATCAATTAGTTGGTCTATATGCGGTAAGGGAAAGGAAATCTTTTGGACAGGCTTTATTTAAATCGGTATAATCTACACAAACACGCCACTTACCATTTTTCTTGGGTACGACCACCGTATTAGCTAACCAAGTAGGATATTTTACCTCACGGATTGATCCGATTTTTAATAATTTTTGGACTTCCTCCTGAATCACCTGGTTCTTGAAAGCACCTTGTTTCCGTTTCTTTTGCTTTATTGGTGTGAAAGAAGGGTCCTCATTGAGTTATTGAGTCACCACATTTGGTGGAATACCTGTCATGTCAGCGTGGGACCAAGCAAAGCAGTCTAAGTTAGCTTTTAAAAATTCGATTATCATACCTCGCATGTTCGTGCTTAAATTGGCCCCGACATAAACCTTCCGTTCAGGCCATTGATCAAATAACATCACTGCCTCAAGCTCTTCAATTGTCGTTTTGATGCTTTCATTTTCTTCAGGTTCTTGAATTGTGTCAGGTCTTGAGTCCAAATCCGTCTTTTCCTGTTCAGTTGAAGTTTGATCTTTTTTACCTTCAACTGTTTCCTGTAATTGCTACTTTTCTTTATTTTCGGCGCTCGTACTTGTTACAACGTTGACACTTTTAGCCATCTGCTGATCCCCACGAATTTGGCAAATTCCCCATGGTGATGGGAATTTAATAACCTGATGTAGAGTTGATGGGACAACGTCCATATCGTGTATCCATGGTCTCCCCATGATCATATTGTAGGCCATTTCCATATCAACTACCTGAAATTTAGTTTCCTTCACAACACCCATAGCAAAAGTTGTTAGAAATACCTCACCTTTTGTTACTACACTTGAATTGTCAAAGCCTGACAAGGTGTGCGCCTTGGGTATCATTTTGTCTTCAGCTTGCATTTCTCGTAGTACCCTTAGTAATATAATATTTACAGAACTCCCTGGATCAATCAAAACTCGTTTTACATTAGTATCATGTACAAGTAAAGATATTACCAGTGCGTCATTATGTGGAGTTGTCACTCCTTCGGTATCTGCGTCATCGAACAAAATACTTTCATTTTCAAGGACCTGCCGCACCCGTTTCCCGTGTGTAATCGTTACCTTAGAAACCTTGTTGGAAGCTGTGTAAGTTATGCCATGAATATCTTCTCCCCCGCTTATGACATTCACTGTCCTCTTGGGTGAAGGAGGTTGTGGTGGTTCTTGTCTGTTTTTCATATAAGCTTGTTTTCCTTTCTCACTAAATAACTCAGTGAGGTATCCTTGCTTCAATAAATGATCCACTTCACTCTGCAGGAATCTGCATTCTGAAGTTTTGTGCCCGTGATCGTTGTGAAATTCGCACCAATGATCCGGATTGCGTCTACTTGGATTTGACCGCATCTCTTTTGGCCACCGTACCTTATCTCCCATGCTTCTTAAAACAGCTACGAGCTCGGAGGTAGAGACATTAAAATTATATCCACCGAATCGTGCCTTTAAACTCCTGTCATCATCTCGTGATTCTTGTCTGTTCCGATCATTCCTGAACTTTGAAGAAGAGCCAGAATCCCGGTTCCTTGATTTTTGATCATATTGCTGGCTATCTTGTTTCGACCATGGGTCCTTTCCTGCGGGTCCCATATATGGATCGTACCTGTTTTTACCTGATCTTTTTTTCGGTTTCTGACCTTCGGGTACCGCCCCTTTCTTCATGATGGAGCTTAGGTACGGTATCTTCTTCGATTCGCAGCTTCGTGCTATACCTGTTGTAAACATCATTCCATGTGGTTGCAGGAAATTCTCGAAGACTTTCTTTGAGTCGTCTCGTGGCTTCAGAACTTTTGTCATTTAAATTACTTGCAAAAGCTATAGCAGCCCAATTGTCAGGCACACGAGGTAGAGTCATTCTTTCACGCTGGAATCTATCAACGAAGTTTCTAAGCAACTCCGAATCCCCTTGTTTGATTTTGAAAATATCTTCCATCCTTTTCTCAACCTTTTGTGCTCCCGAATGTGCTTTAATAAAAGAATCTGCAAGCTCAACAAAAGAATTAATAGAATTTTCAGATAAAAGAGAATACCAGGTTAATGCACCCTTGGTGAGTGTTTCTCCAAATTTCTTGACCAATACTGATTCAATTTCTTGTTTGGTCAAGTCGTTGCCTTTTACGCCGGTTGTAAATGCAGTCACGTGGTCACGTGGGTCTGTAGTACCATCATATTTCGGGATGTCAGGCATTTTGAACTTTTTCGGAATTGGAAGGGGAGCAGCACTAGGCTTCCATGGTTGTTGTGAGTATTTGTCCATGTCTACTCCTTTTATTACAGGTGGAACTCCAGGGATTTGTTCAATACGCTCATTTTGTTCCTTAAGCTGTTTCTGCAAGGTTAGTACTAAATTTTGCAAATATGAATTATTTAAATTACCTGGTCCCCCTTCTTGTGGTTCACTGGGGGTTGCTCCGTTTCCAGAATTATCAAGACCAGAACGGGGGTTCTCCAATGTATTATTATTAGGAGTTGGTTAGGTGGCGCAGCAGACAATCGACTAACAAGTGCCTGAAGAGCTTTGCCGACCTGTGCATCAATTAGCTTTTGCAAAGCTTCAGTTGTAACTCCTTCAAAATGTTCAGATTGCTCTTGTTGATCCGCACGGGATTCAGTAACAGGAGTGCCTTCACGAGATTGACGTGGTGAATTTAGAGGAGAGGGAACCACGTTATCTTGATTTTGATGTATTTGATTCTCATGGTTTCCCAATGTGTTATTACTATTGTTGTCGGCGTTGTTGTTTGACATGGTGACGCCAATAGATAAGATATAGCTTAAAAGGAAAGATTATCAGATTCCCGGTAACGGAACCAATTTGTTTAACCAAAAATCTGAGTCTTTGGTCAAAGCTAAAAAGAAATTCGGGTTACTGATAATCAGGAGACAAAAATAAAATACTTTTGAGAACGATGGTAAAGAAGCAAATAGATGTATATTTCAATAAATTCTCAATAGTATTCCGTGTCCTTACAAATGATGATACTTCTTCCTTTTATAGATAATTCTAGGTAAAGGAATGAAGCCTCAACTTTAATGATATAATCATGAGTAATAAATGATATTAAATAAGCCGTTATACAATCATTCCTATTAAATACCAATTTCGTAACGTATCAAGTATTTAATAATGAATTTGGACTCCTTTCTGTCACCAGGTCTTTGCTTTCAATGCCTTCTATCCGTTGGCTATAAATAATTTAAATTGGTACGAGACTCCTATCTATACGTCGTCTCGTGCCTATTTAAATTCTTCTTCCCGTGGCTATTTCCATCCGTGCCTCTTAGTCAATTGCTGCGCTTTGACCATTTAACTAATCCACGTGTCATGCCACATCATCTTTTAATATAAACTCAGTTTTTTTCCAATACAATTAGTCTCAATTTAACTAGAATGCTAATTAGTTGATGATTTTCAGCAATATCATAGAATTTTCTATTTCATAACTTCAATCAAGAAAAGTAAAATAAATTAAAAAGAAAAGGGTCCTAAACTACTTTTATAATCTTTATATCTATACTGACGTATTAACTTAATATTGACATGATATTATATTAATTTAAAAGTAAATTATTTCTTAAAATGGATGTTAAATCAGTTATTTGTTCTCTTTAATATTAAGTGCTTGGTTCATTATTAAACATTGTTGGCACTTTGCTCACAAATAAATTTGTATCTTTAGAAAACAAAAAATCTCATTGAATAAGGTTTTGTACTAAGTCAATTTCTTTACAATCATTTCCTTTCATATAAATAATAAAATTAAAATTTACGTGCAACGCACGTACATGATAAAAACTAGTTATATGAAAAGCACGAAGGCCCTTAGCAAAATATCGTTCGCCTTTTTATCATTTAGAAATAAATTTCACATTAGACAAAATCGTAATTTAATTACTTTTCGAATATTTAGGAATAATCATTTAATTATTTTCCTAATATTTAGGAATAACTATTTAATTATTTCCTTATTCGAGTTACGTAGAAAAATGTGATATCCAGGACTTTATACATAAATTCCTTATTTGACGATCCAAGAATAACTATAGTTCCTTCTATATTAATTTTTCATAATATTAGGGCTTTAAATCAACTTTTACAATTTAGTCTATGAAATTCTTTTGCAAATTGATATTCCACTTCACGATTGTTTCTTTTATCTTTTTTAAACCTTCACGGTTGGCTACTTACATCGCTCACAATTATTTTTGTTATTTGTTCTTTCGCAAAATTTTAGGACTTTGAGTCTTCCTTGTTTTCCTTTTTATATTTTTATTTAAATAAACAAATACTATTTTATTTGTTATTCGCACGGTTTAGTTACAAATTGATTATTTATATTATTTGTGCATCTTGAGTAGAACGACAGAGTTTCCCTTAATATGTATTTAGGATTTTAAATTAATTAAATTTTTTGTAATAAATTCTTCCTTGTTTGAAATATTAAAAAAATTAATAAAAACGGCAAAGTCCACAAAGAATAAATAAAAACTAAATGCTACTTAAGTCAGTAATTATATCAGTCGGCACTCCTTTAATATTTAAAGATATTTAAATTATCAAATTATATGTCTCTTACTTTGTAAATATATAATATATTTAATTTTTTCTAAGATATATTAGTGCTAGCATTTTAAAAATCGTTGCAATATTACTTAAGAAAAAAATATAAAAGTGAATCTGCATATTTTGAAGGAAAAAAAAAACACCTTTTTTGGAACTTTAATATGTGAAGAAAAAGTTGAGAAAAAAATTAATATTAAGAGGAAAAAGATGCTATAAAAAGATAATTTTGGACAAAGGCCAAAAATTTAAATCTGAAGATATCATCTATTCTTTAAAGTATGGTTGAGAGATGGGTGGCAAGCTCAGATACAAACCAAAGTTAGAGTAAGTCCTTCTGTGAATGACTATAATAGTTCCTTCGTTGACCTAGCTAATCATGATAAACATTAATTAATTTCAAAAATTTATAATTTTTTTTCTTAATTATATTAGTTAATAATATTTATCTAATTCTTTTAATTATATATACTCATCGATATAGGTAGACGCGCAAAGCACGTACCCTAAAGTTAGTGTAAATAAAGTACGATAGACCTTTATGGTCCAGTCTTTTCCCGTATTCCGCGCACAACGAGAGCTTAATACATTGGGCTGCCTTTTTTTTTAGAGCTACCTCACTTCTAATTAGATCTGAGTATACGTGTAGTCAACTGGGCTATTTTTGCTTGATTAATTTACTTTTGAAAGTAGAAGTTATAAGACAACAAAAACATGTATTAATATTTGAAAAATCTTACAATAGTAATTGTAAAAATGTTGGTAAAAGTAATTTCAACTTGAAATAGAGATGGGAGAATTGGTGAAACAAAAAGAGGTGACATGGTGAAACAAAAAATTTTATTGAGAGTGTTCAAATTTATAACGAAAGCCCTGTGAAATATCATTCATCTTTCTTATCTTTATTAGAATAGAGTTCACATTGGACAAAATAATTACGCCCCTAATATTTAGCACTTTGAAGTCAACTAATGCTTTACACACCAAAAATTTCTTTATTTCAATGATTATATAGGAAATCCTAATATTCAGGATATCAAAAACAATTAAGTTCACCTTATACAATTCAAATAATTTGTTTATAATTTTTTCCTTATTCTATGTACATCAAAAATTAGGAGCATTTCAGAAAAGCATTTCAAAGCTCCATTTAATATAATACACTTTTCTCCAAATAAAATATATCTAAACTATGGTATATACGATAATTTATATAATGATTTACTTGAAAATATACTTGTATGTGTAGTTCATGTTTTCGACTGCCTATAACTTTAACCCATTCTAACCAATAAAAATCATGAGTACAATGAAAAACCTAAAACCCAAGATTTGAATTAATGCGGGACAACTATATAAAAAAAAAATAATGACGATAAATATACATCTCATTGTAGTTAGAAAATAAGGTACAATACTCTTAACTTATTCAATGAACAAAATTAAAATTTAATTATTTATTTAATATTTAAAACTTTTAAATCAACTGAAATTTTAGTTATCAACCTTATTTGAATTATGTAGGAAATTATAATATTTAAAATGTTAAATCAATTAAGATTTTACCTTAAATAATCCATTACTTATTTGAAGTGTGTACCATAACTATAATACCTTTCATGTTAATTTTTCTAACATTCGAAACTTTGAAATTAATTAAAATTTTATTTGCTAAACTTCTATTCTAGTGTAGAATTTACTCAATATTTATAAAATAACATACCGTCACTAATTATTTTTCTACTAATGTATGCAAACATAAAACAATAAGGATGAAACCATAGAAGATAAAATGTATTCTAAATGAGTTACTATTAATTATTTTTTTTATTTTTTTTGCAAATATTCTAAGAAATGACAACTCCCTGTATTTTTTCTATATTAATTTATTATTGTAGATTATTGACTCATCATTAGTCATTTTTAAAGTTTATATTTTTCACTTATTATTATTTTTTTAGGACCTACAGGCTAACTTCATCGTGATAAAAGTAATTTCTTTACTTGTTTGTTTAGTATTATGGCATAAAAATAACAACAATTTTCATAAGATATTCTTACAAAGCTCTGATGACTTTTTTTTATTTTTTATTTTCCACCCGGTATTCGGTACTCGTATTGGAGCCCGACTATATTCGAATTCGCGCTGTGTAGGGCCCCATTCGGGGGGAAGCACTCCCTACCAAGGATTTTTCCATACCTAGAGCTCGAACTCGAGACCTCTGGTAAAGGAAGAGCAGTCTCATCCACCGCATCACATCCTTTGGTGATATATTTTTTTTACACTCTGATGACTTTCATTGGGCTAGATTTGGGATCAACATATATATATTTTTAGAAATTTATATATTTTATTTTATTTTTATTATAACTCAAAGACATTGTTTAATACTCCTATTTAATGTGATATTTGAAAAATTATTTATTTATTGACATGGGAACACGTAAAAAGCGTTTACCCTAAGACTAGTATATATATAAAAAGTAATCTTTGATCTATCTAAACAATATAATTTTATGCGGAAGATGTTCAACTAATCATCCTTCATCGAGTGTAGCTCCACCCTAAACGTAGGCCAAGTGCAAACTAGCAGACTTGTATTACTTTCAACTTAATACATACAAATCAGAATAAAGGTAAAAATCTATCTATGTAATTAATTGCGTGTATGCATGAACCACAAGATACATTCATACGAAAGAACCTAAAGATACGATAGGAGTATGATAATCTGGTAAACACTGTAATCAAGAACATCTAGGGTCTGATGACCATTAAGTTATTTGATGATCAAGGGACACATTTATGATTTATATGAGTAAAAAATTCTAAGAAAGACATTGGAGTTGATGAGTATTGACTTATTTCTAAAACTGGTTTTAGCATAACTCCATCTACGTAATTACATCAAAACAAAAACAAATATGTTATTTCTTTGAGAAGAAAATAATCAAGCAATCAAAACAAAGTGGTATATATTAGTATGTATTTTCCGAGGTGTGGGGTGGTACGTGTTGTCCAATATTTAGTGTATTTTCCTATTAGTCTGCTTCCCTCCTTTGCTTCTTTTGTTATATATTTGTAGTTTCACTTGGCTCAATGAGGGCCAAACTCCGAGATAGCCAAATCTTATGGACGATGCGTATGTAGGGAATTAATTACATTTAGTGCTTGTAATATCTAGCTACTTCGTCGTTTATTTATAAACTGATTCAATATTTTTTAGTGTGCTTCACAAAAAATTATGACCACTTCCATCTCATATTTTTCCCTTTGCTCGTAATTAAGCAAGTGCGGCATCTGATTGAACTCCAGTTGTGCATAGGTCAAAAACTGATCACAGTAGTCGATCCAGTTGGCATCTCGCCTAAGTGGCGGGATAGCTGTTTAACCAAAAATCTGAGTCTTTGGTCAAAGCTAAAAAGAAATTCGGGTTACTGATAATCAGGAGACAAAAATAAAATATTTTTGAGAACGATGGTAAAGAAGCAAATAGATGTATATTTCAATAAATTCTCAATAGTATTCCGTGTCCTTACAAATGATGATACTTCTTCCTTTTATAGATAATTTTAGGTAAAGGAATGAAGCTTCAACTTTAATGATATAATCATGAGTAATAAATGATATTAAATAAGTCGTTATACAATCATTCCTATTAAATACCAATTTCGTAACGTATCAAGTATTTAATAATGAATTTGGACTACTTTCTGTCACCAGATCTTTGCTTTCAATGCTTTCTATCCGTTGGCTGTAAATAATTTAAATTGGTACGAGACTCCTATCTATACGTCGTCTCGTGCCTATTTAAATTCTTCTTCCCGTGGCTGTTTCCATCCGTGCCTCTTAGTCAATTGCTGCGCTTTTACCATTTAACTAATCCACGTGTCATGCCACATCATCTTTTAATATAAACTCAGTTTTTTTCCAATACAGATAGTCCCCCACTTTCCATTTTTTTATCAATTAAATAATTGGGAAGTGGATCTTCATGTAAAAGGAATTTTTGCCACAATTAATGCTCATGACAGTACTAACGTCTCAGCAGTCTTTTCCATTTAATGTTCTGCCCATGTGTCATTTTCTAATTGATTCCGCTATTCATACCCTTTTTCGAGACTTCTTCATTCTCACTATTTACGAAGTGATAGCTGCCTTTATTATAGGCTTTTCATCATTACACTTAAAAAGTTGACGGTTCCCATTTTACACATAACTTTGTCTTCCTTTGTCTTCTTCACAAATCTTCAGCACATACTTCCTTCTTAACAATGTCTTCTTCAAACCCTAACCGTAAAAAAGTTCCAATTCTAGATCAATTCCCCAACGCCCCTGTTAGACACAGAAGAGGCGGAGGAGGTAGGCTTCGAACAGGGTTAGAATCTACGCGAGGCGGCTCCTCTGGTTCTTCTTCAAGGAGTTCTATCCCAAAAGCCCCTTCTTCTAAAAGTAGGGAAATTCTTGATCCTTCTCAAGAACCCTCAGTTGATGATATAGTTCCCGGCGATTTGTCTTTTGAAAGTGACAAAACGTCTCTTCAAAAACAAATTAAAAATTTAGAAAGAGCCGATACTTACCCAACAATAGTAACCGAGCTTACAATCCCCACCATAAGAAGAGATTGTAACTGGAAGGATAGTCTCCGAATGTCAATTCCTTCCCCAAATCAAAGAATTTCCTCTTTTAGAAGTGGGTATTCTTCTGTTTACACTTACCCCTTCACTTTAGGTTTTAATCCTCCGATTGACCCAGTTATTCTCGATTTTTGTCGTTTCTTTACAATTTGTTTGGCCCAAATCGGTCCATTGGTGTGGAGAACAGTGGCTTGTTTGAGATATTTATCCTCCAAGGCCAATGTCAATTTCACCTTTTCTCACCTCATTCATCTATACCATCCTAACTTAATACGCCATGGGGTTTTTACCTTAACTGCAAGGAGCAAAAAAGTTTTGGTAAATCCTGAGGATGACAAAGATCGTGGATGGTATATCCGTTACGTTGCTGTCCGTACAGTGGACTTGATTGGCGAAACAAATATTCCCTTCCCTGAGAAGTGGAATTTTGAACGTAGGTTTCCTTTTATTTACCGTACCTACTTTTGAGAATTTCAAAAGAAAGTTGTTTTTAACCTCGTCCCTTCTTGGTTTTTTGTAGCAACCATGGGAGATGTGGAACCTATTCCCAACTTTCGTGGTTGGGTAGACTCACTTTTGAAGATTGCTTCTAGGGAGCAGAGAACTTGGAAATCAATTTCTTCCTTACATGGCTGGAAAGTCAAAACACATGGTATCCCCCCTTTTATATGATTTTTTTTACATGTTAAGCACTTTTTCCTCAACTTTAATCATGTATATCCATCCTTTAATCAGGATTTGGCATTAGAGGAATGACGGCTGAAGTAGCTATGGCCATTCGCATGTCTGCGAATGCTGCTCTTGATTTGGATAAGGCTCGAGCCTTGCTGCCTAAAAGGAAAGCTACAAAGGAAAGTTCTGAAGAAGAAGAGGAGGGTACCTCCCTAATTACCAGGCCAAGGGTCAGGAGACGAATAATCATTGATGATGAAATTGAAAACACTCCTGCTCGTACCTCCGCCACCGAGCCTGTTTTGATTCAATCTGATGAGGACGCCGAACCAAGAGATAATAATGAGTCAATTCAGCATCTTTTTGACAGTGGTTTCGGGAGTGGCGAGCTCGGCCCTGTTTTTGATGAAGCTCCTCTTTCCTCATTTGTTCCTATTTCCTCCATTCCTCTGCCAGTCGTAAGTATTTCTTTACCAGTTTTGACGACTTCCGTTCTTTTGCCAGTTTCTACCGCTCCTATATCCGTTCCCTTGGCTGTTTCTACCGCACCTGCTTCCGCTCCTGTGTTTGTTTCTACATCTTTTCCTTCCATTCCTTCCACTGCTCCTCTTCCCTCTGTTCATCATACAGAGACAGGTTCTAGCAGTGGAAGTATGACTATGAGAAGTGTTACTTTGGAGGTTCCTGCCAATCATAACCTCTTGAGGAAGACCGGCAGAGCCGATGTTTGGCTCGAACCTCTAATTGGAGATATCGAGAAGAAGAAGATGGAGAGTCATAGCTGCTTAACTCTGATGAATGTCGTAGTTCATTCTACTTTGAAGGTATTTTTACAAACAAGTTTTTTTTTAATTATCTTCAATCTCTCATTTCCATGACTTTCCTCTGTAGGCTAACCTTATTGGCACAGAATTAATGGGAAGAATTTCCCTACTAGAAAGAAAAGCTCGTGAGTCTGAAAAGACTGTCCACGAGGCCGATGAAATAGCTAGGGGAGCTCAGCTTGAAGCAACCAATTGGAAGGAGCAGTTCGAGAATGCTCAAGGGACCATAGAGGAGTTGCAAGAAGATAAAAATCTCCTGGAGCAGCAAAACCGTGGTTTAACTTCTGAACTGGCAACTGTCAAAGCCTCTTCAAGCCAATTGAAAAGAGACAAAGAGCTTTTGGAATGCTCTTTGTCAGAACAATTATCCAGGGCTAGTGAAGAAGTTAGAGAGCTGAAGGCACTTTTGGCTAGGAAGGAAGAATATGCAGGAGAGTTAGTGCAAAGCTTGACTCAAGCTCAGGCTGACTTACAGACTTCTTCTGACGAGATTCATGCCTTGAAGAGTTCTCATGCTTCTCTTGAAGCTTCCCTTGATTCCCATTTAGCTGAATATCAAATCTTAAAAAACGATCTTGCTATGTGGGAAAAGGAATATGGACTTCTAGAGGAAAATTTTAACATAGAAGTGAGTTGGGCTTTCCTGAAATCTCGTCGTGATGCTTTGACGGAAGCTGCTCAAGAAGGTTTTGACTTGCAGTCTGAACTGGCCAAAGTCATAGATACCATCGAGAAAAGCCAACAGTCTACTGATACTCCTTCTCCTGCACTTGAAGTTCCTGGAACAGAAGAACTTTTAAATGAAGAAGTGAATACTGCAGCAATTGGGATTACAATTCCTGCTTCAGCTGAAAATGTTGCAATTCCAGCTTCAGAGGGTGAAACTTCTATGACCCAGTCTGTGGAAGTTGAAGCTTCCGTGACTCTTGTTTCCCTCACTGATCCTAACATTTCAAGCTCTGCTGAAATCGTTCCTATTGCAGCTTCTTCAGAAGTTGCCACCGTGCCTGTGGCTGAAAGTGAAATAAATATTGCAACTTCTGATGTGCTAACCCCTTCAATTGGATGATGGTTTTATCCCTTAGTTTTTAAGGGATTTTTTGGTGAAAGTCCCCAGTTATCATAATGGGGCACTTGTATAAACTTTTATTGACTAAGTTTCTACTTAGTCTTTTTAATTATATTAAGAAGTTTTGTTAGTACTTCAATGTGTTCTATTCTTGCCTTTTCCTTACTTATTTAGGACTTATAGAATAGTTTAGCATTTTTATCCTTTGAAAATGCTTTATGATTCTTCTCATGACTTATTAACATGAGGCTTATAAAAGAGGGCCCTTTTATTTTATCGACACTTAATGAAGAAGACGTCTCAACTTCATAATGGTGTTATAATACGATGAAAGTAATAGGAAAACACACGTTTTGTATGAAACAACTTTGGCAAGTTTTTATTCATAAACTTTTAACAAGTGTTTGACTGTTACATGTATTACAATACATCTACAACTTTCTCGTAACTGTTTTTCTTGTAACAGATTTGTAAATAACATAAAATAAACAAGGTTTTTCTTCATAACCTGTTTCAGTACATAGTCATGACCCTATCTTTACATGTTAAGAAGGGTTTGAGAGGTGACTTTGTTTATGAGTTTGAGAGATGACTCTGTTGTTCTTATAAATGCTGAAGACTTCATAACTTTTTCTCAACACTTGCTTCTTTGTGGCCAATTTTTGTTCGATACTCGTATCTGTTTCTCTACACATATCTGTGTATAATATGTAGTCCCCCAAGTGTTTGAGCGGTGAAGTATGAAGCCTCGAGCACTTGTTTATTTCTTTTACTTTGGCCCTTTTCCTGAAACAGAAAGATATACGGGACTCGACGGTGCGATTATAGATGAAGACTGCCTAACTCGTGTGTATTTCCATCAGATTAATTGTAACCCTGGGCTAGGAATTTAAGAATACTCCATTTTGCCTTGCAGGTTGTGACTCATCATTTGGCACGAGTTAGGATATTTTGCCTAGCATCTAAAATCGTTAGTAAAATATTAATAAACCAAGAGAGAAATTTTAACATGATGATACCTGACCGTAGGTACTTTCTTAAAAGTAATATCTTTTTAAGTGGACAGCATTCCAATGTGAGGGTAAAACTTTACCATCCATTATTCCTAAGCCTGCCCCTTTTACATTAGATGAACCGTCAGTGTATAAAACCCAAGTCCCCGGGTTCGCACCATTAAAAACTAATAATTCTTTTTCTGCTTCTAAATGCATCCCCTGGCTAAAATCAGCCACGAAATCAGCTAGTACTTGAGACTTTATAGCGGTCCTGGGTTGATAAATAACTTCATACTCACTTAGTTCTATAGCCCATTTTGCTAATCTTCCTGAAAGTTCGTGTTTATGCAAAATATTTCGAAGTGGAAAAGCAGTAACTACTACAATGGGATGACATTGAAAATAAGGTCTTAACTTTCTAGATGCCATGATCAAAGCTAATGCTAATTTTTCTAGCTGTGGGTATCGTGTCTCAGCTTCCAATAAGGACTTACTTACATAATAAATAGGAGATTGTTTACCTTGGTCCTTGCTGACTAAAACAGCACTTACTGCGACTTCAGATACGGCCAGATAAATGAGAAGTTTTTCCCCCACCTTCGATTTTGCCAACAACGGCCAGATAAATAAGCTTTCAAAGTTCTAAGGGCTTGTTGACAATCTTCATTCCATTCAAAATGATCTTGCTTTTTAAGTGCAGAGAAAAACTTAAAACACCTTTCCGAGGATTTGGAAATAAATCTCCCCAAAGTTGCAATTCTTCCCGTTAATCTTTGTACTTCCTTTTTATTAGTAAGTATATCCGAGATTTCTTCTATTGCTTTGATCTCACGGATTGATCCGATTTTTAATAATTTTTGGACTTCCTCCTGAATCACCTGGTTCTTGAAAGCACCTTGTTTCCGTTTCTTTTGCTTTATTGGTGTGAAAGAAGGGTCCTTATTGAGTTTGTGAGTCAACACATTTGGTGGAATACCTATCATATCAGCGTGGGACCAAGCAAAGCAGTCTAAGTTAGCTTTTAAAAATTCGATTATCATACCTCGCATGTTCGTGCTTAAATTGGCCCCGACATAAACCTTCCGTTCAGGCCATTGATCAAATAACATCACTGCCTCAAGCTCTTCAATTGTCGTTTTGATGCTTTCATTTTCTTCAGGTTCTTGAATTGTGTCAGGTCTTGAGTCCAAATCCGTCTTTTCCTGTTCAGTTGAAGTTTGATCTTTTTTACCTTCAACTGTTTCCTGTAATTGCTACTTTTCTTTATTTTCGGCGCTCGTACTTGTTACAGCATTGACACTTTTAGCCATCTGTTGATCCCCACGAATTTGGCAAATTCCCCATGGTGATAGGAATTTAATAACCTGATGTAGAGTTGATGGGACATCGTCCATATCGTGTATCCATGGTCTCCCCATGATCATATTGTAGGCCATTTCCATATCAACTACCTGAAATTTAGTTTCCTTCACAACACCCATAGCAAAAGTTGTTAGAAATACGTCACCTTTTGTTACTACACTTGAATTGTCAAAGCCTGACAAGGTGTGCGCCTTGGGTATCATTTTGTCTTCAGCTTGCATTTCTCGTAGTACCCTTAGTAATATAATATTTACAGAACTCCCTGGATCAATCAAAACTCGTTTTACATTAGTATCATGTACAAGTAAAGATATTACCAGTGCGTCATTATGTGGAGTTGTCACTCCTTCGGTATCTGCATCATCGAACGAAATACTTTCATTTTCAAGGACCTGCCGCACCCGTTTCCCGTGTGTAATTGTTACCTTAGAAACCTTGTTGGAGGCTGTGTAGGTTACGCCGTGAATGTCCTCTCCCCCGCTTATGACATTCACTGTCCTCTTGGGTGAAGGAGGTTGTGGTGGCTCTTGTCTGTTTTTCATATAAGCTTGTTTTCCTTTCTCACTAAATAACTCAGTGAGGTACCCTTGCTTCAATAAATTATCCACTTCACTCTGCAGGAATCTGCATTCTGAAGTTTTGTGCCCGTGATCGTTGTGAAATTCACACCAATGATCCGGATTGCGTCTACTTGGATTTGACCGCATCTCTTTTGGCCACCATACCTTATCTCCCATGCTTTTTAAAACAGCTACGAGCTCGGAGGTAGAGACATTAAAATTATATCCACCGAATCGTGCCTTTAAACTCCTGTCATCATCTCGTGATTCTTGTCTGTTCCGATCATTCCTAAACTTTGAAGAAGAGCCAGAATCCCGGTTCCTTGATTTTTGATCATATTGCTGGCTATCTTGTTCGACCGTGGGTCCTTTCCTGCGGGTCCCATATATGGATCTTACCTGTTTTTACCTGATCTTTTTTCGGTTTCTGACCTTTGGGGAGCTTAGGTACGGTATCTTCTTCGATTCGCAGCTTCGTGTTATACCTGTTGTAAACATCATTCCATGTGGTTGCAAGAAATTCTCGAAGACTTTCTTTAAGTCATCTCGTGGCTTCAGAACTTTTGTCATTTAAATTACTTGCAAAAGCTATAGCAGCCCAATTGTCAGGCACACGAGGTAGAGTCATTCTTTCACGCTGGAATCTATCAACGAAGTTTCTAAGCAACTCTGAATCCCCTTGTTTGATTTTGAAAATATCTTCCATCCTTTTCTCAACCTTTTGTGCTCCCGAATGTGCTTTAATAAAAGAATCTGCAAGCTCAGCAAAAGAATTAATAGAATTTTCAGATAAAAGAGAATACCAGGTTAATGCACCCTTGGTGAGTGTTTCTCCAAATTTCTTGACCAATACTGATTCAATTTCTTGTTTGGTCAAGTCGTTGCCTTTTACGCCGGTTGTAAATGCAGTCACGTGGTCACGTGGGTCTGTAGTACCATCATATTTCGGGATGTCAGGCATTTTGAACTTTTTCGGAATTGGAAGGGGAGCAGCACTAGGCTTCCATGGTTGTTGTGAGTATTTGTCCATGTCTACTCCTTTTATTACAGGTGGAACTCCAGGGATTTGTTCAATACGCTCATTTTGTTCCTTAAGCTGTTTCTGCAAGGTTAGTACTAAATTTTGCAAATACGAATTATTTAAATTACCTGGTCCCCCTTCTTGTGGTTCACTGGGGGTTGCTCCGTTTCCAGAATTATCAAGACCAGAACGGGGGTTCTCCAATGTATTATTATTAGGAGTTGGTGTAGGTGGCGCAGCAGGCAATCGACTAACAAGTGCCTGAAGAGCTTTGCCGACCTGTGCATCAATTAGCTTTTGCAAAGCTTCAGTTGTAACTCCTTCAAAATGTTCAGATTGCTCTTGTTGATCAGCACGGGATTCAGTAACAGGAGTGCCTTCACGAGATTGACGTGGTGAATTTAGAGGAGAGGGAACCACGTTATCTTGATTTTGATGTATTTGATTCTCATGGTTTCCCAATGTGTTATTACTATTGTTGTCGGCGTTGTTGTTTGACATGGTGACGACAATAGATAAGATATAGCTTAAAAGGAAAGATTATCAGATTCCCGGTAACGGAACCAATTTGTTTAACCAAAAATCTGAGTCTTTGGTCAAAGCTAAAAAGAAATTCGGGTTACTGATAATCAGGAGACAAAAATAAAATACTTTTGAGAATGATGGTAAAAAAGCAAATAGATGTGTATTTCAATAAATTCTCAATAGTATTATGTGTCCTTACAAATGATGATACTTCTTCCTTTTATAGATAATTCTAGGTAAAGGAATGAAGCCTCAGCTTTAATGATATAATCATGAGTAATAAATGATATTAAATAAGCTGTTATACAATCATTCCTATTAAATACCAATTTCGTAACGTATCAAGTATTTAATAATGAATTTGGACTCCTTTCTGTCACCAGGTCTTTGCTTTCAATGCCTTCTATCCGTTGGCTATAAATAATTTAAATTGGTACGAGACTCCTATCTATACGTCGTCTCGTGCCTATTTAAATTCTTCTTCCCGTGGCTGTTTCCATCCATGCCTCTTAGTCAATTGTTGCGCTTTGACCATTTAACTAATCCACGTGTCATGCCACATCATCTTTTAATATAAACTCAGTTTTTTTCCAATATAATAGCAAGAGACATCACGACCTACTTTAGTCCAAGCACCTACAACGTATGCTAAGTTAAAAATAATACTCAAGTAACAACAAAAAAGGTCGCAGCGTGAAGGCACATCGGTCAAAGAGTATAGCAAGGGTCCCAGAACTATATATAGGGGGGATTGATATCTTGGCTTTCTCCTTCAATTTCTCTTGGTTTTTTCCTTCAATTTCTTTCCGAAAAGGATGCAAAATGGATCATCCTCTCTGTCTCATGAAAGAAGAAATGACAAACATCAATAAAGATTGATCTCTCTTGTTTTATTTTACTCATTATTTTCCAATTCATTTTCAGATCTGGAGTTTATTATGCTTGGCTAAGATTTACCTCATTATTACCATTAATTGTTTTATTTTACTCATTATTTTCCGATTCATTTTCAGATCTGGAGTTTATTATGCTTGGCTAAGATTTACCTCATCATTACCATTAATTGTTTTAATCAAAAAGGTTTTGACATCTGTTGGTCAAACAATTTGGCGCCGTCTGTGGGGATTTCTTAGTCAAATTTCCTAGTCTCTTCCAGATCAAAAACCGAAAACATAATCACCCACCAAAAAGAGTGTTAAGTAAATCTCACGTGCTAAACTATATCATGATTCTACATATAAGCAGAAGTTACAACCAGCATCCTCCCCTACACACTAGGCGGTCCATGAACAAGCTAGGGTGAGCCCAACCCACGCGGTGCTAGAGCACAAAAAAATAAAGAGGGGGAAAGAGAGCTGAATATGGCCATTGAATTTAGAAACTTCCACTCCATCAACCATTTAAACACCAGGCAAAGCAAGCAACGCGATAGATCTACCCTCATTCACCAACTCATCGGATCGGGGTAAGGAAAATATCATTTTGTCTCACCTTCTGTTGTTTTCTCAAACAGGAACACAAATGTCGCACGAGCAAGCGAGCAAAGGAACATCTCAACTAGAGAATGTGAAACTTCTACAAAATAACCGAAATATCGCCCACCTGACACTTCAACTTCTAGAAAATGACGCCCCTTAAGTCATACTCTTTCTCCCTCACCTAGGGGTTGTCCCAATAGGGTTCTCCCGGGGAGGTTTGGACTGAGTCGATGAGGGAGACGTCACCGAGTTCAAAGTACAATTCGTCGTCCCGCCTGCCAATGACACCTCCAGACCGGAAAGCGAAAGGACTAGACAGGGAAACTCCAATATATGCATGAAACGAACGTGAGCAAAATAGCAACATTTTATACCCTCCGACATTACACTCCCCAATGCAAACAAAATCAAGCGAACTGGGACTCACCCAGAAAACACAGAGGTTGAGAAAAACTAGGACTCCTCAAGAGGATACCCAGAACTTGCCAAAAAAAAAACTGGGACTCCTTCAGAAGATACCCGAAACTTTCAAAAAAAACCGGGACTCATACCCTTAAGGCCACTGGCCATCGCCAAAGGGAAGAGTTAAACCTCGATCGAACAACGACGGGTTAACATTTCGATAAAAGTTCGAAATAACACCCTTAAGGCCAAGGGCCATCGCCAAAGAGAAGAGTTCGACCTCGATCGAACAACGACAAATTAACATTTCGACGAAAGTTCAAAATAACACCCTTAAGACCAAGGGCCATCGCCAAAGAGAAGAGTTCGACCTCGATCGAACAACGACGGGTTAACATTTCAGTGAAAGTTCGAAATGACACCCTTAAGGGCAAAGGCCATCGCCAAAGAGAAGAGCTTGACCTCGATTGAACAATGACGGGTTAACATTTCAACAAAAGTTTGAAATAACACCCTTAAGTCCAAGGGCCATCGCCAAAGAGAAGAGTTCGACCTCGATCGAACAACGACGGGTTAACATTTCGATGAAAGTTCAAAATAACACCCTTAAGGCCTAGGTCCATCACCAAAGAAAAGAGTTCGACCTCGATCGAACAACGACGGGTTAACATTTCGATGAAAGTTTAGTAACACCCTTAAGGCCAAGGGCCATCATCAAAGAGAAGAGTTTGAACTTGATCGAACAATGACGGGTTAACATTTCGACGAAAGTTTGAAATAACACCCTTAAGGCCAAGGGCCATCACCAAAGAGAAGAGTTCGACCTCGATCGAACAACGACAGGTTAACATATCAACAAAAGTTTGAAATAACACCCTTAAGGCCAAGGGCCATAGCCAAAGAGAAGAGTTTGACCTCGATCGAACAACGACGGGTTAACATTTTGATGAAAGTTCGAAATAACACCCTTAATGCCTAGGGCCATCGCCAAAGAGAAGAGTTCGACCTTGATCGAACAACGACGGGTTAACATTTCGACGAAAGTTTGAAATAACACCCTTAAGGCCAAGGGCCATCGCCAAAGAGAAGAGTTCGACCTCGATCGAACAACGACGGGTTAACATTTCGATGAAAAGTTTGAAATAACACCCTCAAGGCCAAGGGCCATTGCCAAATAGAAGAGTTCGACCTCAATCGAACAATGATGGTTTAACATTTCGACGAAAGTTCGAAATAACACCCCTACGGACAATAGCCATCGCCACAAAGAGAAGCGACTTCGCCCGAACGAACGATAGTTTGGTCCCACCCGGACGGCCCAAATCATGACTGGCTTTGTCCAAAATAATCAAGAGTGGATTTGCTCAAATAAATAAGTCACCAGTCGACCTCGCCCAAATAGGCAGATCAAACAAGACTCCATTCGGACTCACATGACGAAGTCTTACTCAGTCCGGCTGAGATTAAATCCCTTGAAAATCAGGAATTCTCCATACGAAAATCTGAAATTTCACACCAAAATTGTGTGAAGCAAAAGGAAAAGAAGTGCAAAAGACATATACTAATGAAAACTTCTTTTTATTTAAAGTGGTTGCACCAATAGTTGCAAATTACACACGGCTAAAACCGGGCAGGTCCAAAGGAAAATATAACAACACAAAGATGACAAACCAAAAAAAAAAGAGAACAACACAAACAAAGATGAACAATTCTCTCATTCTGCATCATCACCGTCTCCAGGAAGTCCCTTTTCAGCATCAACATCCTTGTCAGCCTCCGTCGTCGCAGGATCATATCCACAATTAACACAAGCTTCTTGTGCCTTCGCCTTCGCTCCTTCATATGGGCCTCAAAAATAGTGCCTGCTTCCCACAATCTCTTATATATGTCCCGCTAGGCTTCGACATGTAACCAGAGCTCGTGTAGATGATAGGAAACATTGGCGGAGGCAGATTCGACTTGGGCCAATAATTGTGCCTTTTCGTCCTCGAGGGAAGCAACTTGGTCCCCCAAAGTCGAAGCTTCCCAGTCGATGTCACCAATACACTCTTCGAGCCTCGCCTCCTTAAGTGTCGTCGTCGCCCTTTCAGATTCCCTCTCGGATTGAAGGACGAGGATAGTGTCCTCTAAATCCACTGCCCTCACTGAGGCCGACTCCCAAGCACTCTCGATATTCTACAACTCGGAAACCTTTCTCTCTAACTCGGCTAACTTTCCCATCCATTCCGCATTCATCACCTCAACCTTGATGGCATTCTGATCTATATCGAATTGCATCAACCACAACTTTGCTTGAAGATGCTCACACTCTGCGACAACCCCTTTACCCAATTCAAGTTCTTCATCCTTTACACGAAGTTGCTCCTCGAGCTCGCTTCTCCTGCGAATAGCCTGCATCAACTCCTGATACCTTTTCTCCAGTTCCTTACCAAGGGATCGATCACCGATGTTCGCCCTCAGCCGCTCGTGCATCTCACGAGACTTGTTACGGTAGCACCGATACTTCTCCAACATCATCATGAAAATTTTGGCCCGAGTGTCGGCCCTACGAGCACTCTCAATCTCCACCATGTACGTCTGAAAGACGAAAAGATTGGTTAAGGCCAAGGTCGCCAAAGATGAAAAGAACATAAAAGAAAGAAAGAAGCTTACCCTCAGACCCATAGCGGCCACTTCATGTATCAAATCAAAATCACGGACGTCCCGGAGAGCCTTGCTCTCAGCGGCAGAACACAAAAGGTCAAACTGCGGTACCAGGTCTTTCGTATCCCTTAGGAGGTTAATATCCGATGAGATTTCAAGTATACGGGATGGGCCCCCCGCATGTACCACTGTACGAGTAAGGCCCTCTTCAAACATCCTGACGTCATCAGGATCAAGATCAGACTCAGATTCGTAGTCATCGACCACAACGCCTTTTTCACTCTCTACAGCCGAAGAAGAAACACAACCCGGTCCAGAAGATGAAGGCCCGCCCAAAGTAACAAAAGCGGCCTCGGGACTCCGACTACCCGTCGCAGTAGTCTGGTGGTCACTTATAATGGCCGGAGTCTCTATCGATGGGTTAATCATGGAGACCGACTCTACCTCTATAGACAAGTTAGCGTCATTCCCCGTCTCAGACTCCGTCAATGGGATGTCGCCCTAAAATATATCACGGTTGATGGAGCCGTTTCGGACTCCATTTGTCGTCTCTTTGACGGCCCCTCATCATCCTCAACACGGGAAGACTCCCCCGTTAGGCAGATAGTGGAAGTTGGAGCCCCATATTGAGGAACAGTTTCCATGCACGCCGCTTCGGCCGCAGATTCAACTTGAGCAGCATTTGCCGTAGGTCGGGCAAAAGGCCTCGGTACAGGCTGAGCAGAGGATGTCGGCTGAGGAAATGCAAGAAAAGGAGCCCTCCCCTTTTGCACTCTCCCTGCTAACAATAAATGCCATATAAGCAACAAAGCCAAATTGCAAAGTGGAAAACAGAGATTGCGGTAAAACTACTTACCAGTAAGGGGCTTACGTCCACATTTCTCATAAAACGACGACCATTCGTGAACTCCTACCGTATGAGGAAGAATGGCATTCACCCATTCGCGGATATCGTCAATAGGTGCTTGAGGTAGTTTTGCGGCTGCAAAAGTAAAAATAGTACAATAACGCTCAAAGGAAAGCGGTCGACTATCATTTCGACCAAAGATAAACTTACGTTCGAAGTTCCATCTCTCAGGGAATCTCGTAGGATCCGCCAAAAGGTGCTCGGTCCACACATAGAAATAGTTCTCATAAAAGCGACGGTTGGCCCCGTCATCCATATTTACCACCAAACTCTTCATCACTCTATGACGCATGTCACGACCCGGACTTCCCACCCTTGGGAGTCATGATGGCGCCTACTCATGAAAGCTAGGCAAGCCGAGTATTATATATCTTATTACCTTTTTTCTTAACCTTTTAACAATTTTAAATCAAAATGCAATCAACAGCGAAATATAGTAATAATTAAAGAAATGTGAAAGACGAAATCTGATAACTTAGCCAAATACTAGTACGAAAAATGCAAAACACATCTCTACCCAGAACTGGTGGCACAATATCACGGACCATCAATGAATACTACAAATATTCGTTTGGAAAGAAAGATACAATCTGTCTCTAAAGTAAATGAAAACAGAATATAAGGATATAAGGTGACGCCAAGGCCTGCGGACGTCTGCAGGGCTACCTCGAATCTCCACTGGACTAAAGGCAGCAACCTCACTAAGGTCCAAAAGCTCCGGTACCGAGATCTACACATAGTGCAGAGGGTAGTATTAGCACAACCGATCCCATGTGATGGTAAGTGTCGAGCCTAACCTCGGCGAAGTAGTGACGAGGCTAGGACGATACTACCAAATAAACATATGTAGTTAAAGCATATATGGCAAGTAATAATAATGGAAACTAGCAGTTAAAGATGGGAAGGGGAACATTCTGCGAGGAATATCAGTTACCAATAGTAACTCAGGAGAAATACATAAAGAACATCTTATAGTTTACATCAGTAAGAATAAGGAAACAGTAACAAATTAATATCCACTTTTATTCATTATTGTTGCGGCGCGCAACCCGATCCAAATCATATAACACTGTTGCGGCGTGCAACCCGACCCCTCCTATTCGCACTTATTACTCCATGTTGTAGCGTGCAGCCCGATCCCATATAATATTGTTGCGGCATGCAACCATATCCCATATAATATTGTTGTGGCGTATAACCCGATCCCAATACACAAATCAACACCAATCTCAAAAGAATCCCAACAAGGGAACAATAAGGAAGCAACAGTATTCCGGCAAGGGAATCAACAATAAGAATAAACACATCCCGACAAGGGAACCAACAATCAGAATTAAATACGTCCCGGCAAAGGAATAAGCTATAACCCATCTTGTACCAATATTTAACTACACAAATGAAACCTCAACTGGAACCAATACTTAACAATAAACAATTACCATGAGAGTAATCATAATTCTTGCCCAACACGAAGAATCAACAACTTAGGCATTTGTAGTACTTATTAAGAAACACAACGATTAAAATTAAGACTCACGGGCATGCTTGAAAACAACGTATAGATACTCGTCACCACACCTATCTGTCATACCCTACACTAGCACATAGCAAATAAAGCACAAAACCTATTCCCTCAACCTAAGGTTAGACCAAACACTTACCTCGAATTTCCAAGGCCAACTCAAGTCTCAAACACCGCTTTTCCTTTAGAATTCGCCTCCAATTCAATTGTATCTAGCCCAAATTAATTTAACAACATAAATAAATGCTAAAGAATTCATACCCAATGCTTAATTATAGGTTTTCTATCATTTTCTCCAAAAAGTAAAAAATCGACCCTGGGTCAGCTTGGCCAAAAATCGAGGTTCAGACCAAAATCCGATCATCCATTCACCCATGAGCCCAAATATGCAATTAGTTTCGAAATCCGACCCCAAAACAAGATATAAATTTTAATTATTAAAAAAGCCCTAACTCTACCCAAATTCCTAATTTCTACCATGAAAAATCTTGATTTTTGATTAAAAAATGATGAAAAACATTGGGTAATTGAAAGAGTAAAGTTTAGAATTGATTACCAACACTTTGGGGATGAATTTATGTGAAGAAAATAACCTCTAGGTCTTGGGAGTTCGAAAATATGAAGAAAATGAGCTCTGCCCGTTTTGAAGTCTGTTTTCAAATGACTGAGTAGGCCTTCATCGCGATCGCGATTGGCTTGTCGCGTTCGCGATGGGTTAGGCCCAGATGGCCTTCGCGTTCGCGTTGAATGGCTCACGTTTGCAGAGCTTTATCTCCTCAGGCCTTCACGTTCGTGGTCAAGTGGCTGCGTTCGCGTAGAACAAAAATCCCTTTCCCCCAGTCCCCGGCCAAAGGGCTTCGCATTCGCGATAACAGGTCTGCGTTCGCAAAGGGTAACACCCCCAAGGCTTCGTGTTCGCGACCTGCATTTTGCATTCGCGTAGAAGGAATTTTTCCTTCAGACTAACTTACCCTTCGCGTTTGCAAGATTCCCTTCACGAACGCGAAGAACAAAACATCAGCACCCCAGAAACAGCAAACCTGCAATTTTTCCTAAGTGAAAAAACATCTCGTGGCCTATCCAAAACTCAGCCGTGCCCTCGGGGCCCCAAACAAAACATGCACACTAACCTAAAAATATCATATGGACTTACTCGTGTGATCAAATCGCTAAATTAACATCGTTAACATTGAATTTAGCATCAAAATCAAAGAAAAATCTCAAGAACTCTTAAGTTCAAATTTTAACAACTGAGAGTCCGATTCACGTCATATCAAGTCTGTTTCTTACCAAATTTTACAGGCTCAACCTAAATACGATATAAGACCTGTACCAGGCTCTGGAACCAAAATACAGGCCTGATACCATCAATTTCAAATACCTTTAAATTTCCAAAACTCTTAAAATTTCAGTTAAATAATTTTCTTCAAAAATTCTTTTCTCGGGCTTGGGACCTCGGAATTCAATTCCGAGCATATGCCCAAGTCCCATATTTTTTTGTGGACCCTCCGGGACCGTCAAATCACAGGTCCGGATCCGTTTACCCAAAATATTGACCGAAGTCACCTTAAATTTAATTTTAAAGGCCAAATTAGCATTTTCATCGAATTTTCACATAAAAGTGTTCCGGATATATGTCCGGACCATGCATGCAAATTGAGATGAGATAAAAGGAGGCTTCTAAGGCCTCAAAACACAAAATTTACTTGTAAATCAAGTGATGACCTTTTGGGTCATCACATCCTCCACCTCTAAAACAATTGTTCGTCCTCGAATGGACATAGAAAAGAAGTACCTGAGTCGGGGAAAAGATGGGGATATCCATTCCACATATCGCCGTGATACTTCCGAAGCATGGACACATGAAACACTGGGTGCCTAGCTGATAAACCTAGCAGCAACATAAGTCTGTAAGCCACCTTTCCCACTCGATCAAGAATCTCTAAAGGACCAATAAACCTAGGGCTAGCTTGCCCTTCTTCTCAAATCTCATCACGCCGTTCATGGGCGACACCTGGAGTAACACCCTCTCTCCGACCATTAATGCCACATCATGAACCTTGCGGTCGGCATAATTCTTCTTCCTAGACTGAGCTGTACGAAGCTTGTCCTGAATAATCTTCACCTTATCCAAGACATCCTGGACTAAATATGTACCCAACAACCGAGCCTCTCCCGACTCAAACCATCCAACTGGCGACCGACACCGCCTACCATATAGTGCCTCATAGGGAGCCATCTAAATGCTCGACTGGTTGTTGCTGTTGTAAGCAAACTCTGCTAAAGGAAAGAACTGATCCCACAAACCTCCAAAGTCCATAACACAAGCTCGGAGCATATCCTTCAAAATCTAAATAGTACGCTCGGACTATCCATTAGTCTAGGGATGAAATGTTGTGCTCAACTCGACCCGTGTGCCTAGATCATGCTGTACTGCTCTCCAAAGTGTGAGGTAAACTGCGTACCTCAGTCATAAATGATAGACACGGGCACACCATGAAGATGAACAATCTCCCGGATATAGATCTCCGCTAACCTCTCGGAAAAATAGGAGACTGCCACAGGAATGAAATGCGCTGACTTAGTTAGCCTATCAATAATAAACCACACTGCATTGAACTTCCTCTGAGTTTGTGGGAGTCCAACAACAAAGACCATAGTGATACGCTCCCACTTCCACTCAGGAAGCTCAATCCTCTGAAACAAACCACCAGGTCTCTGTTGCTCGTACTTTACCTGCTGATAGTTCAAACACCGTGCCACATACACAACAATATCCTTCTTCATCCGCCTCCACTAATAATGCTGCTGCAAGTCCTGATACATCTTAGCGGCACCCGGGTGAATAGAATACTGGGAAGTATGGGTCTCCTCTAGAATAAACTCATGAAGTCCATCCACATTAGGCACACAAATACGACCCTGCATCCTCAGAACTCCACCATCTCCAACTGTAACCTGCTTGGCACCTCCGTGCCGCACTTTGTCTCTAAGGACAAGAAAATGAGGATCATCATACTCCCAATCTTGGATACACTCAAATAATGAAGAACGAACGACTGCGCAAGCTAGAACACAGTTGGACTCAGAAACATCCAACCTCACGAATCGATTGGCCAAAGACTTAACATCCAAAGCAAGAGGTCTCTCACCGACTGGAATATACGCAAGGCTGCCCATACTGGCTGACTTCCTACTCAATGCATCAGCCACTATATTGACCTTTCCCGGATGATACAAGATGGTGATATCATAGTCATTCAACAGCTCCAACCACCTCCTCTGCCTCAAATTTAGCTCCTTCTACTTGAACAAGTATTGCAAACTCTTGTGATACGTAAACACCTCATACAACATGCCATATAAATAATGCCTCCAAATCTTCAGCGTGTGAGCTATGCCAAACCGCACGACATAGATGAATAGAAGTGAAACCGTTCCTAACTCTGCAGCGTCTGGGGGATAAGCACATACGTCTCCATACCGATCCCTCACACTCTACCAAGCTTGTCCGTGAATTGTGAGACCTAAGCAACCTAGAGCTCTGATACTAACTTGTCACGACCCGGACTTCCCACCCTTGGGAGTCGTGGTGCCTACTCGTGAAAGCTAGGCAAGCCTAGTATTATATATCTTATTACCCTTTTTCTTAACCTTTTAACAATTTTAAATCAACATGAATAATTAAAGAAATAGGGAAGATAAAATCTGATAACTTAGCCAAATACTAGTACGAAAAATGCAAAATACATCTCTACCAAGAACTGGTGTCACAATATCACAGACCATCTACGAATACTACAAACAGTTGTCTGGAAAGAAAGATACAATCTGTCTCTGAAGTAAATGAAAACAGAATATAAGGATAGAAGGTGATGCCAAGGCCTGTAGACGTTTGTAGGGCTACTTCGGGTCTCTGTTGGACTGAAGGCAGCAACCTCGCTAAGGTCCAAAAGCTCTGGTACCGAGATCTGCACACAGTGCAGAGTGTAGTATCAGCACAACCGACCCCATGTGCTGGTAAGTGTCGAGCCTAACCTCGGCGAAGTAGTGGCGAGGCTAGGAAGAGACTACCAAATAAACCTGTGCAGTTAAAGCATATACAACAAGTAATAATAATGGAAACTAGCAGTAAAAGATGGAAAGGGGAACATGCTGCGGGGAATATCAAGTACAAACAGTAACTCAGGAGAAATGCATAAAGAACATCTTATAGTTCGCATCAGTAAGAATAAGGAAATAGTAACATATCAATATCCACTTTTATTCATTATTGTTGCGGCGCGCAACCCGATCCAAATCATATAACAATGTTGCGGTGCGCAACCCGATCCGAAGCATATATCACTATTGCAACGTGCAACCCGACCTGTCATGTTCTCCCTTATTACTCCATGTTGCGGCGTGCAACCCGATCCCATATAATATTATTGCAGCATGCAACCCGATCCCATATAATAATGTTGCGACGTGCAACCCGATCCCAATATACAAATTAACATCAATCACAAAAGAATCCCGGCAGGGAACAATAAGGAAGCAACAATACCCTGGCAAGGGAATCAATAATAAGAATAAACACATCCCTGCAAGGGAACCAACAGTAAGAATTAAATATGTCCCGGCAAGGGAATCAGCTATAACCCATCTTGTAACAACATTTAACTTCACAAATTAAACCACAACTGGAACCAATACTCAACAATAAACAATTACCACGAGAGTAATCATAATTCTTGCCCAACACGGAGAATCAACAACTTAGGCATTTGTAGTACTTATTAAAAAAACAACGATTACAATTTAAGACTCATGGGCATGCTTGACAACGACGTATAGATACTCGTCACCACACCTATACATCGTACCCTACACTAGCACATAGAAAATAAAGCACAATACATATTCCCTCAAGCTAAGGTTAGACCAAACACTTACCTCGAACTTCCACGGCCAACTCAAGCCTCAAACACCGCTTTTCCTTTACAATTCGCCTCCAATTCAATTGTATCTATCCCAAATTAATTTAACAACATCAATAAATGCTAAAGAATTCATACCCAATACTTAATTATAGGTTTTCTATCATTTTTCCCAAAAAGTTAAAAACTGACCCCGGACCTGCTTGGTCAAAACTCGAGGTTCGGACCAAAACACGATCACCCATGAGACCATGAGCCCCAAATATGCAATTAGTTTCGAAATCCGACCCCAAACAAGGTCTAAATTCCAATTATTCAAAAAGCCCCAACTCTACCCAAATTCCTAATTTCTACCATGAAAACTCTTGATTTTTGATTAAAAAATGATGAAAAACATTGGGTAATTGAAAGAGTAAAGTTTAGAATTGATTACCAACACTTTGGGGATGAATTTGTGTGAATCAAATCTCCTCTAGGTCTTGGGAGTTCGAAAATATGAAGAAAATGAGTTCTGCCCGTTTTGGAATCTGTTTTAAAATGACTGGGCAGGCCTTCATTGCGTTCGCGATGGGCCTATCGCGTTCGCGATGGGTCAGGCCTAGATGGCCTTCGCATTCGTAGAGCTTTAGATCCTCAGGCCTTTGCGTTCGCGGTCAAGTGGTCGCGTTCTCGTAGAACAAAAATCCCTTTCCCCCAGTCCCCGGCCAAAAGGGCTTCGCATTCGCGATAGCAAGTCTGTGTTCGCGAAGGGTAACACCCCCAAGGCTTCGCGTTCGCGACCTGTGTTTCGCGTTCGCGTAGAAAGAATTTTTCCTTCAGGCTAACATACCCTTCGTGTTCGTGAGAGTCCCTTTGCGAACGCGAAGAACAAAACATCAGCACACCAGAAACAACAAACCTGCAATTTTTCCTAAGTGAAAAAACATCCAGTGGCCTATCCAAAACTCACCCGAGCCCTTGGGGCTCTAAACCATACATGAAAAATAACCTAAAAACATCATATGGACTTACTCGTGCGATTAAATCACCAAATTAGCATCGTTAACAATGAATTTAGCATCAAAATCAAAGAAAAATCTCAAGAACTCTTAAGTTTAAATTTTAACAACCAAGGGTCCGATTCACGTCATATCAAGTCTGTTTCTTACCAAATTTTACAGGCTCAACCTAAATACTATATAATACACGTACCGGGATCCGGAACCAAAATACAGGCCCGATACCATCAATTTCAAATACATTTAAATTTCAAAAAACTCTTAAAATTTCAGTTAAACAATTTTCTTCAAAAATTCTTCTTCTCGGGCTTGGGACCTCAGAATTCAATTCCGAGCATACGCCCAAGTCACATATTTTTCTACGGACCCTCCAGGACAGTCAAATCATAGTTCTGGATCCGTTTACCCAAAATGTTGACCGAAGTCAGCTTAAATTTAATTTTAAATGCCAGATTAGCATTTTCATCGAATTTTCACATAAAAGCATTCCCGATATATGCCCAGACCACGAACGTAAATCGAGGTGAGATAACAGGAGGATTTTAAGACCTCGGAACACAAAATTTACTTGTAAATCAAATGATGATCTTTTGGATCATCACAGCGCATGTGGATCATCATGCCTCGGATGAGTTGAGGGGCAAAGATATTGAGCATGTGCCTCAGAGTGATCTCCCGACCAGCAAGCTCCGCAAACTTGAGCAGCATAAGGAACAATTTATACAAGTACGACGAAAGTTGAGTCGGACACACCTCATAGAAATGGCAGAAATCTACCACCAAGAGGGGGAAAGGAAGCGTATACCCGACGATAAAGGGATAGGCATAGAACGCACAATATCCCGGGCAATCGAAATATATAATATCGGCTCCCACCGTCGACAACATCTCGACGTGATGAGGGATCCCCCATTTGGCCTTCAGCTCCGCAATCCCCGCCTCAGTCATAACAGAGGAAGCAGGTTCCGGCTCTTCCCCGGTAGGACTGTGGAAATCATTCCACAGCTTTCCAGGGCGAGGCAATATTTCGGCCGCCGTCGGAACCCCTTCATCATCTATCACATCCACTCCTTCGGGAACAGGAACATCACTTTCTGATGCCGTAGTTGTGGAAAGATTGTCAGCGCGGGAAGAACTACCAGCCATTTATATCAATTTGATAAGACGAAGGGATTAAGAAAAAAAGAAGAGATTGGGGGAAAATATCTGGCTAACCGGAGAGAATAGAAAATTTGAAGTATCGAAAAGGGGAAAATCTACAAAACTCTTTCAACAAAGGCAAGAAAGTGTGCCAATTGAATGGTGCTTTTCTTCTATTTATAGGGACATAAATTTCCCAAGCGGGAAACTCATGAGTCGCCAATCAAAACTGATAGGGCATGAAACGGTTCAATCCCTAGGAAACGTGTGTCATAATGGCAGTAGCCACAAACGACGTTCAAATCGAACAATGCTCCGATTCAAATCTGGAGTTTATTATGCTTGGCTAAGATTTACCTCATCATTACCATTAATTGTTTTATTTTATTCATTATTTTTCGATTCATTTTTAGATTTGGAGTTTATTATGCTTGGCTAAGATTTACCTCATCATTACCATTAATTGTTTTAATCAAAAAGGTTTTGACATCTATTGGTCAAACAAGTTGTCTTTCTTTTTTTTCTCTATAAAAGAGAATGACTGTATTTTCTGATTTTATCTACTTAGTGTTACTCTTATGAGGGTTGAGTAGTGTTTACCCCAAAATTGGGTAACAATTGAATTTATATGCAAGTTGTAGGATATGTGATTTGATCTAAAATGAACAATTAAGAATACCAAATATATGAGTTAGGAGTGAAATAAACATTCAAACTAATTGCAATACTATGATCAAGCATGACCTTAGGATGATAAAGGGCCTCGCCCACGGTCAGACCCTCGGTTCAAGTCCGGTCGTGAATGAAGAACAGAACAAATGAGCAAAACTTTAATAATAGCTAAAATGCAAAATCTAAACTTGTATTGCTTTGATTCGTGTGTTAAAATGTGTCTTATAAAAGAAAAACTTTTCCTTTATATAGTAGGGGAATTTCATCCCTAGTATAAGTCTTAAAAAGGTGAAAATCTTCCATTCACAGTAATTACTGATCCATAATCGACATCGAGTAAGATCCGCGTAGTGATATCCGGTTGGGTGCGAATATCACAACCCTGTATACGTAACCGTTCACTGTGTTTCCCGAAGTCTTAGAACTCATTTTTGGCTTGGGGAATGTCGCTTTACCATAACCAAGGTCAAACACATCGTTCATTCTCCTTGGATCTCGATATGAATGGTCTTTAACCTCGACTACAATCTCGTGCGACTGTGCCCTTCCTTCGTTTGCTCACCGGGAAATCGGGGTAGATGTTACTCCCGATTTTATCCGTACACAGATAGTTCCCTCATTTTTAAGAGAATAGGTTTACCGAAACAATGGAAAGCGATAGATGAACCCCCATTCCTTTCTTCGTACGTTATAATCGAGATGATAGGTAAATCGAAATGTCCCATCAGTCACGTCATTTTGACTTCGAACACGTGTTAGTTGGCAGTTGATTGTCCTCGAATGTGAAACATCGCACACTGATTGTTTTCCCTCTATAAAAGCTTCGACCTATTTTCACTTCTTTCACTTTCTGATTCTAGAATTTACCCTTGAACTGTCTAACTACTTTTAACTCCTCCAAATCATCACATATTTCTCCTTGAACCTTTATATCTCCATCTTCAATCCTCATACATTTTCTTTGGATCTTCAACCCAAACCTTCATACAATCTTCAAATCTTCATATTTTTCTTCTGACCTTCATATTTTTCTTCACGCCTTCATATTTTTCTTCAAACCTTCATATTTTTCAGATTACGATGGCAAAAACCTCCAAGTCGGTACCTCGGCAAGATGCTCCTTCATCTTCCAACCCGACCATGGGTGCCAAAGTGGTTGTCCCCGAGGTAGCTCGAGAGCCCCTCATGAAGAGCTTCGTACCTAGGGGCTGCTGTATCGGGAACGACTTCCTCTTCGATAAGGCCTCTAGTCAACAGGACCGAGGCAAGGTAGCATGGAGATATGTATGCTCAAATACTGAGGAAACACTACCCATATTCCTAGTGAACTGTAACTGGAAGGGTAAGAAAGTGGTCATCCCCAAGCCCAATGACAACATCACTACCCATGTGGAGGGGTACTTAAGTGTTTATACTTACCCCTTCACGCTTGGCTCGGTGGAACCCATCGTCCTTGCCTTTTGTAAAAGGTACGAGGTATACCTTGCTGATATGAACATGTACTTTTGGAGGATCGTGATCCTCTTATGACATTTCGTGAACAATATTGAAGCCCCTCGGTTCACCCTCGACCACCTACTTCGCCTATACAGTCCCTCAATCTTCCGAGGGTGACTGATCAAGCTCGTTCATCGAGCGAGCAAGGCTCTGTTCTCGAGTATCAATGAGGACCAAGATTGAGGTTAGATGGGGAGGTTCATTTTGGTGAAAACCAAAGACCTCATCACCTCCGAATATCTACCGTTCCCGAAAAAGTGGAACGTATCCCGTAAGTATTTTCCTTCTTGAGTATTTGTTTTTTTTGCACTCTTTCTCTCATTGCATATGTCTGCTGTCGTGCAGCTATTCTCCAATTTCCTAATGTATTTCCCCGCTTCAAGGAGTGTATTGAGGGGATTTGCAAACAAATGCCATATTCCGAGCATGTCGCAAGCTCTTAAAGGGAAAATGGGAGGCCTGTTCCATGGTGAGGCCCTTTTTCCGAATCGTTACTCTTGTATTTTTGGCTTACGCATTTCTAAGTCTCCTTTTTTATTACAGGCTTGCACAAGACCACCGAACTTAGGATGTTGGGTGAGGATGAGGATCCGTCCTTTCTTGCCGAACCCTCCGCTTCAGGACAGCCCGGGGCTGCCACGAAGGAGGAGAAGAAGAAAAAGAAAATAAAGCCCTCGAGTTCCCCGTATGCTGAGGTGAGGAAGAATAAAGTGACCATCCGGGTCCGGAAAATCAAAAAGAACACCAATTCTAGAGTACCAGACTCCGATTACCTCTACCGGCTTAGGGACAAGCCCGAGGACAATGACCTTTTTATTTCTCATGGGTCGACCATTACCGAGGGTGAGCAGGTAGCACTCGGCAAAGAGGACCATGAGGTAGATCCCCCTCTAGCTCAAGAAACAAAGGGAGAGACGAAGGCTGCAGCATCTCGAGAAGCCGCTCCTATCCTGAAGGAGGTAGCTGGTGTCATTGACATTGTGGAAACACCCTCCTACACCGAGTCCATGCTCGAAGGGGCCCAAGCGGTCAAAGAGAAGTCAAGCAAGATGGCATAAGGATCAGACGATACTCTCAACACGTTTTTTAATTGCATGGATATGGCCACACTAGAGGACTTTTCCGGGCTTGGTCACCTGAAGGTTCCCAAAAAGTATGTTCTATCGGGAGCGGGTGATCCGAGTTCAAGCCCAAAACTAGTGAAGCAATTCCTTGCTCCGAGCATGGACCCGAAATGCAAAAGGACGGTCGTTCTTATAGTTACGACAGATGTCCGGGTCCTATCCATCCTGGTAGGCGTAGCCAGCTACCTTCGATGCTTGGTGACCGAGGAGGACCAAGCAAAGGATGAACGAGGTGGGCACGTCGAGCCTCTTTAATGAGGTACAATAGGCGCTAAACCGGGTAAGGCATTTACCTTTCGTACAACTTTGTAAACCTTCTTTAGTTTTAGATTTGTTCTAATAACTTCATTGTTTTTTCAAATTTTAGTTCTTTATCACGAAAGCTTCCTCCGATCTTGCTTAGAAATCAGATAGCTCGAGTTCGAGCTCAAAGAGCAGATCCAGAAGAAGGACATGTACAAGCTCTTAGTGAGCAGCAGGACGAGGCCCTCAAGGACCTCATAATCCTCTAGGTCGAGCTGAAAAAGGCCTAGAATTAGGTCTCGAGCCTAAAATGAGAACACGCCGACCTGGTTGAGAAGGTAAAGATCTTTGAGGACAAAAACGAGCAGCTAGTTGTGGTGACTAAAAACACAACTTCGCAGGTCCAAGAGAAGATTGGCCTGATCGACCAACTTCGAGTTGAGATGGATGAGGTCAAGACCACGATCGAGGTGTGGAAGGGTAGGATGGACCTGCTGGCTTCGAAGAATGAGACTGCAAAAGCAGATTTGGCATCGGCCGAGAACCAAATTCGAGTGGCAAAGGATAAAGCTGATAAGTGATCTCGGCTAAATGATGATTTTCGGGCATAGCTAAGCTCGTCCATCTGGGAACAGGATGCCTTGGACAAGAATATGACGCGCTAAGGTCCAAACTGTATGCATCCTCTTCTGATATCGAGGAGATTTTAGCCCAGTATAAGGTTGATGTGGAGGTAGTTGACGCCTGCTTAAAGATGAAGACCGAGTACGTAAAGTGGCTAGCCCAGAGAGAGACCCTTGAGGAGATCTATGCCCGAGGTTTTAACCAATTAGCCGAGATTGAGGACTCTAGGAGACTCGAGGCCAAGGTAAAGGAGCTCTACGAGCCTGAGGACCCCGAAGGCTACGAGGGTTCTAAGGGCTCCGACGGTTCTCGCGACGAGTTAGGCGCAGATGAAGACCAAGCATAGATGCCTTAGTTCTTTTTCAATTTTTTCAATGTATTTTTATTTTTTTATTTTGAGGTCATTCTATCTTGCCTTTGTAAATATATTTTGGAGTATATAAATTTTTCCCTTTTTTTGGCAATATCGTGTCTTTACTTTTCCATCATCTACTAGCAATTTTCTATTTGCGTATTATTTTTGATGCTATAGGATAAAATCAAATGCAGTTCTAGAGCATCCATTTTTTGGAAGTCCAAATGGAGCCCAACTTTGATGCAACTTTGGGTTACCTGTGGCTTCAAATCCTTAGTAGAACCACTGGTCTTTTAGACGATGTTTTTGCCGAGGGTAACCTTTTGTCTAATAGGTTTTTGATTTTTCGTAAGGGCCTTACCTTCTGGTTATAGACTTCGGACGTCTATGAGTCTTTTTTAGGGTGGCTATGTCATTTCGTATTCGGGCACCGCCTAATGGGTTTGGTGCCTTCAGGATTTGGTATCTCGGGCTGTCCGAATTTTCATCAGGCGATAGTCCCCGAGTAGGGGTAGCCCATGGGCTTTTAGGATCCAAGATCGAAGAAGCAAAATGTGCAGTAACAAAGTGTAAAGGAAGTAGAAATTTCTTTCATTACTTAATGTGCAAGGTACATGATCGAAGGTGCATAAAACATGTGTCGTGGCTAGAGTGGGCTATATGGGCACGGTTCATATGACCATTTGACCCTTATAATGAATACTAACCACCAAGACTTAGCTTTTAGCACATAAAAATTTCTTTTCCCTTGCTAAAGATCTTAATCCGGGGGTAATGGCCCCTAGTATTCGAGGTCAAACTCGTGAGGGCTCAAATACTGTTTATCTGATGCAAACGATCATCGATTCTGGTTTAATATCGGTCTTGAAATCTAAGGTAGCACGTTTTATTGTTGTCTCGTTAAAAATATTGCCGAAAAATCCACTTCGGGTTAAAATCGGATCAAGGGAAAAAAAGTGTATCACCTGCTTTCATACCTAATAGCCGCATCTGTCCTTGGCTGATTACCTCCATATGTTAATCCGATTTATAACACAATAAAAAGGGAATTGAGTTCATACCTTAGCAGTAGTATCGCTTTAAATGTGTCATGTTCTAGTTTTTTGGCAGTTGTATGTTGTTTCCTGCATCTAGTTTATATGAGCCTTTACCGGTTATTTGGACAACTCGATACGACTCTTCCCAATTCAGGCCCAATATCCCTTCGTTCGGGTTCCTGGTGTGTAGTGTTACCCATCTCAATACCAAGTCCCCAACTTGAAAATGCCGGAGATTGGCTCTTCGATTGTAATACCTTTCTAATCGCTGCTTCTAGGCGGCCAACTAGACCAAGGCAGTCTTCTGTCTTTCATCTAATAGTTCTAGGCTCGTAATCATAGCCTCTCCCTTTGACACTTCCGTAGCATACTAGAAACTGAGGCTCGGTTCCCCCACCTCGACTAATATTTAGGCTTTGGCTCCGTAGACCAACGAAA
Source organism: Nicotiana sylvestris (assembly GCF_000393655.2). Taxonomy (NCBI): domain Eukaryota; kingdom Viridiplantae; phylum Streptophyta; class Magnoliopsida; order Solanales; family Solanaceae; genus Nicotiana; species Nicotiana sylvestris. Next base: position 69,096,783 of record NC_091062.1, read on the forward strand.
ATAGGGTGGCTCGGATGCTCGATTTTCGAAGTCGTACAGTATGCCCATAAGAATTCAGGCAAGATTTCCTTCCATTTCCCTTTTAAATCGGTCAACCTCTTTTTCAGGTTTTGGAGCATAGTTTTGTTCGTTGATTCTGCCTGCCCGTTCCCACTAGGGTGATAAAGTGTCGATAGTATTTTCTTGATCTTGTGATCTTCAAAAAACTAGTATTTTCTTGATCTTGTGATCTTCTAAAAACTTACTCACCTTGCTGCCGACGAATTATTTCCCGTTGTCGCACGTTTTCGGCTAGTATCCCAAATCGACATATTATTTGATCCCAGATAAAGTTAATGACTTATTTTCTCTCACTTTCTCGAACGCCTAGGCCTCAAACCATTTAGAAATATAATCGGTCATGAATAATATGAATTAAGCTTTACCGGGTACCCATGTTAGGGGACCGACGATGTCCATTCCCCACTTCATAAATAGCCACAGAGACAGGACCGAGTGGAGCATTTCTCCCGGTTTATGGATCATCAGGGCGTGTCTTTGACACTTGTTGCATTTTCGTACGAAGTCTTTCGCGTCCTTCTCCATTTTGGACCAGTAGTAGTCGGCTCTGATCAGCTTCCGGATCAAGGATTCTGCCCCGAGTGGTATCTGCAAGTGCCTCTGTGAACTTATCTCATGGCATATTCTGTCTCTCCTGAACCCAAGCATCTAGCTAATGGGCCAAAGAAAGATCTCCTAAACAATGCCCCTTTGACCAAGCTAAATTTGGCAGCTTTGGTGCGTAGGGTTCTCGATTATTTGGGATCCGAAGGCAATTTTCCTGTCTTCAAGTAGTCTATGTATTTGTTTCTTCAATCAAAAGTTAAACTCGTTTAGTTCACTTCGGCATGACCTTCTTCTACCACCATATTCATTAGTTGCACTACTGCTCCTGAGTTGACTTCATCAGAATCAACTGACGACCCCAAGTTAGCTAGTGCATCGACCTCACTATTTTGATCTCTAGGTACATGCTGCAGGGTCCATTCCCTTAATTGGTGTAGGGTTACCTACAATTTGTCCAAGTACCACCGCATCCGTTCTTCTTTTACTTCGAACGTTTCGTTGACTTGATTCATCATGAAGAGGGAGTCTCTCTCGGCTTTGATCACTTCGGCCCCAAGGCTCTTAGCTAATTCTAGACCTGCAATCATGGCCTCATATTTAGCCTCATTGTTAGTCAATTTCATAGTTCTAATAGATTGCCTAATTATACTCCTCATAGGTGGTTTCAATATGATATCGAGCCCGGACCCCTTCGCATTGGAGGCAGCATCCGTGAAGAGGGCCAAGATTCCCGAAGTAGTCCCCAAGGTGAGTAGTAGTTCCCTTTCGACTTCGAGTATTAAGGCCGGCGTAAAGTCTGCCACGAAGTCTGCCAAAATCTGATATTTTATGGCGGTTCAGGGTCGATGCTCATATCGTTCTCGCTAATCTCCACAGCCCATTTTGCCAACTGGCCTAAGAGCTCGGGCTTATGCATGATATTCCTCAGCGAGTAAGAGGTTACAACACATATAGGGTGGCATTAAAAGTATAGCTTTAGCTTCCTAGAAGAGCTTAGCAAAGCGAGTGCTAACTTTTCCAGGTGAGGATACCTTGATTCAGCATTGCCTATAGTTCTACCGACATAATAAATAGTAAACTACGTACCTTCTTCCTCCGGGACTAAGACACCACTTACCACCAAGTAGAGGTCCAACTGTTCGTCTGTCTTCGGAGTGTGTAACAGAAGTGGGTTCGACATGTATCGTTTGAGTTCTTCCAAAGCTCGATGGCATTCCAGAGTCCAGGAAAAGTTATTCTTCTTCTTTAATAGTGAGAAGAATCGATGGCTCTTTTCTGAGGACCTCGAAATGAACCGGCCCAAGGTGGCTATACGCCTAATCAGTCTTTGAACGGCCTTGACGTTGTCCGCCATGGTGATGTCCTCAATGGACCTTATTTTGTCGGGGTTGATTTCGATTCCCCGATTGGATACACCAAATGCGCACTTCTCCAAATGTACATTTCTCTGAATGCACACTTCTCCAGGTTTAGCTTCATGTTATATTTCTTTAGTATGTCGAAGGTCTCCTACAAATGCTTCAAATTCTCATCTCCTCGTAGGGACTTGACCAACATATTGTCTATAAACTTCCATTGATTTCCCTATTTGTTCTTTGAACATCCGATTTACTAGGCAGTTGTAGGTGGCACCGACATTCTTTAATCCAAATAGCATTACGTTATAATAGTAGGTACCGAATTTAATGACGAAAGAAGTCTTTTTTTAATTGTTCGGGTCCATTCGAATTTGAATGTTACCCGAAGTAGGCATCGAGGAAGCTGAGTATCTCGTGTCCGGCCTTCGCGTCGATCGTTTGATCAATGTTAGGCAAAGGGAAAGAATCCTTAGGGCATGATTTATTTAGGTCTTTTTAATCTACACACATTCTTAGTTTATTCCCTTTTTTAGGTACTACCACTACATTAGCTAACCAGTCCGGATATTTAACTTTTCGGATGGATTCTATTTTAAGAAGTTTGGATACCTCATCCTTGATGAAAACATGTTTGACCTTGGATTGTGGCCTCCTCTTCTGCTTAACCAGATGGAACTTTGGATCCAAATTCAACTTATGAGTGATTACCTGTAGTGGGATCCCTATCATGTCAAGATGGGACAAAGAAAAACAATCTATGTTAGCTTTAAGGAAATTAACAAGTTTTGTCCTGAGCTTGGGGTTTAAACCCGTGCCCAGGTATACATTTTGATCTGGTAAGTATTCGACTAATATGACTTGCTCCAGTTCTTTAACCATCGATTTGGTGGCATCAGTGTCAATAGGAGCTATGAATGATCTCAAGACACCATAATCGTCCTCCTTGTTTTCTCCTTGTTCCTTCGATTTGGCCGAGGCCAGCATTAGTGATTGCTATTTAATTTCTTCCATTCTGGTCAGCTCAGCGTTCCTTGGTGTCGAAACCACGGGCACCGGGATTACCTCTTCGAGAATAAACATCTTTTTCGCGGCTAGCTATTCTCTGTAGACCGTCTTGACTCCCCCTGGTATGGGGAATATCAATGCCTGGTGCAAGGTCGAGGATACCGCCCTCATGTTATGAACTCACGGCCTTCCCAATAAAGCATTGTACCTTATGTCCTAGTCGATCACATAAAACTTTGTTTTTTGGATCATCCAGGTGGTGTTTACTGGCAAGGTTATTTCCCCTTTAGTGGTCTCACATGCCATGTTAAATCCGTTCGAAACCCAGACTGCTGGCACGATTTGGTCTTGTAACCCCAATTGCTCTACAACCCTTGATCTGATGATGTCGGCCGAGCAACTTGGATCAATCAACGCATGTTTAACTCGAGATTTATTGATAAATACGGATATTACCAGCGCATCATTGTGAGGTTGTGTGATGCCCTTGGCATCTTCGTCGCTGAACGAAATGGTTCCCTGAGAAACATAATCCCGGGTGAAGTTTTCCCTTGTGATAGATACTTTAGTGCGTTTAATCATTGGTCATTGGGTGACATCGACTCCTCCGATGATCATGGTGATCACGTGATAAGGCTCCTCTTGTTCAACCTGTTTGTTGGCATCCCTCTTTTAGAAGTGGTTTTTGGCTCGATCACTCAGGAATTCTTGGAGGTGCCCGCTGTTGAATAGCCTAGAAACTTCTTCTCTCAACTGTCGGCAATCCTCGGTCCTATGACCATGAGTGTTGTGATATTTACACATCAATTTAGGATCCTTTTAGGAAGGGTCAGACTGCAGTGATGGGTCCACTTGGTCCTTTTTATGCACCCTATGGCTAACACGATGTTGGCGTCGTCCACGTTGAAGTTATACTTCGGTAACCTCAGTGCTTTCTTGCTCCCGAGCGGCCTGTCGAACCCATTTTTGCTAATCAACCCTCGGTCATCAGGTCCTCATTCGTTCCTCTTTTCGTTCATTGCGGAGGGACGCCCGGATCCATTTTCACTTTGGTCCACGCCGTATGGTTCATACCAATCTCGGACCGGTCTTGGCTCTTGATCAATGGCTCTCTTATATCTATTATTGGATTTGATAGGGTAAACAGATCCAGAACGAGCCTCGAGTTGATTGTGCTCTTGGATGTCGGTCAAAGTTACCACCGGGTACTCCACCAAATTTTGTGTTAACTATTGAGTAGCCAAGGAACTTCGAGGGTTGAGCCTCCGAGTAAATTCCTAAACGGACCAATCATCTACGACCGGTGGTAGATCTATCCATTCCATCTGGAGTCTCGACACAAGTTCCTTGAGCATCTCGTTATCCCTTTATTTGACCTTGAAGAGATCTAACTTTCTGGTCTCGACCTTGATGGCCCCGGCGTGGGCCTTCACGAAAGCATCTGCAAGCATAGCAAATGAGTCAATGGAATTTTGGGGTAAGTTATGATACCATATCATTGCTCCCTTGGATAGAGTTTCCCCGAACTTCTTCAGTAACACCGACTCAATCTCATCATCCTCCAGATCATTCCCCTTGCTCGTGAACATGTAGGAAGTCACATGTTCATTTGGATTCGTGGTCCCATTGTATTTGGGGATGTCGAGCATGCAAAACCTCTTTGGGATCGGCTTTGGTGCCTCACTTAGAGGAATAGGCTTCGGAATAAATTGTTTGGAGTCCGATCCTTTCAGTAACGGGGGTGCCTCGGGGATCTGATCGACCTTGGAGTTGTATTTTTCCACCTTCTTGTCACTAGCCTCAATCTTTTTTCTCACTTGACTCTACTCATTTCGTTAATTCTTTGAGCATCTTCCTCACCTCGGGATTTATCCCGGGCTCAGCTTCATCCAGTATCCCGGGCGTGGCATTGGTTCTGCAGCTATGCTATCGCCTCTTGTTGAGCCAACAATATTTCGAAGATTAGCCGCAGGTTTACCCCATTGCCTTCACCTTTGGGTGTTTCTCGAGCTGTTAATTGCCCCCTCTCTCCCCGAATACTATTTTTAGGGTTAGTTAGCAAATTGACGTTGATGTCCACCCACGAGTTAGCATCGATCGGATCGACAATTTGGCCACCATTGGGATCAGTAGGGGCACCTTGTTAGTGGGCACCAAATTATTATTTTTGCCTTGATAGCTTGACTCAGCATCAACGTTTAAGTGAGTAGATTGAGAGTTTGACATTTTTGGGTTGACTTGAAATCAAGACTTCAAAGAACAACCGTAAAATAACCTTACTCCCACAGTGGGCATCAAATTGTTTACCCCAAATTGGGTTATAATTAAATTTGTATGAAGTTTTATGGACATGTGATTTAATCTAAAATGAAAAATTAAGAATATCAAATAAATGAGTTAGGAGTGAAATAATTGTTCAAACCAGTTGCAATGCTATGATCGAGCTTGAGCTTAGGATGATTAATGAACTCGCCCTCGGTCAGACCCTTTGTTAAAGTTCGACCGTGAATGAAAAAGAAAACAAATGAGCAAAACTTTTACAATAGCTAAAAGGCGGAAAATAAACTTGTATTGCTTTTATTAGTGTGTTACAATGTGTCTTACAAAAGAAAAACTTCGCCTTAATATAGTAGGGGACTTTCATCCCTAATATAAGTCTAAACAAGGTAAAAATCTTTCCTTCCTAGTAATTATTGATCCATAATCGACATCGAGTGATATCCGTACCGTGATATCCGATTAGGTGCGAATATTACAGCCCTCTATACATAACCGTTCACTGTGTTTCCAGAAATCATAGAACTCATTCTGAGCTCGGGGCACGTCGCTTTACTATAACCCGAGGTCAAACACATTGTTCATTCTCCCAGGATCTCTATATGAAGGGTATTTAGCCTCGACTACAATCTCGTGTGTCCGTGCCCTTCCTCAGTTTTCTCACAGCAAAATCGAGGTAGACGTTACATCTGATTTTACCCGTACACAAGTAGTTTGAAATATCAGTGGATGGAGTAACAAATCGGCAGCCAAAAAGCCTATTGAAGACTTTATATATAGAATATCTCCAAGAAAATTCATAATTAAAGAATGTATCTATGTGTATATGACCTATAAATGAAGGTTAATCTTTTAAATTTATGATTACGCCCAACTCTAGTCCTAAAAAGGATAAGCGGTCGTTGGAAATATAATTTGTTATTAGAGTCTTTAGTCGAATATCAAAGGGAAATCAGGCTTAGCTGTACTATTCAATATCACTAAGAAGATAATTTCGAATAATTTTCGAGTTATAAAGACTATGATTTCTATTTTAAACTATTTAACTAACAATTAATAAAAGCAGTAAAAATTATCAACTAAAGATTAGGAATTCCTAGAGTTATGATTTCCCAATGCTCGGAATCCTTTTCTCTATGTTATCGCTAATCTTGTCGATTTTTTCTCTACTGATGGTGAACACTCAACTTACCATAATTCTCTGTCGAGCAATCACATTAATTTATTAGACGTACTCTCTCGAACTACTCTACTTGAAAATTTCTCATAGCTCAGTACAACCATACTAAAGCTTTGTTATCTCTAGTCCCGCTTTTAAACTCACACTGTATTGATCTCTCATATACCTAGGGAGTGGCGTTATTCAACAACTACCTAAATACATAATCTCTCTCAAGCAACACATAATGAATAGACATAGTTAATCGCTGACCATTTAGTTATAACAACAAGTAAATTGTAGTTGAACAAATAGATATTTAAAAAAGGGTCAATTATAGATAAACACGGTTAAGAATTCATCCAACAATTAATTCTATCAAAACCCTATATGATAAGTTTATTTATTCATATATGAAAAGATACGATACTAGAAGTCATAACCAAAAATGAAAAATAGGAAGAAGAAAGAAAAAACTTGTTGTCGAATCTTTCATCTTCTCTTCTAGCGTCTCCTTCCTCCACAAGTAGTGTGTCTTCCTACTTAAGTATTTCCTAATTCTCAAAAACTATTTGAGAATGTATTTATACAGTGTAGGGTTCGCATGATATCTCTTTTGGCAAGCCGAAGTCGAACAAGTTATTACAGGTTAGCTCCTTCCCTCTTGTACGCATGCGAAAGTGAACGAGGGAAGTTTTTTTTTCTTCCAGCTCTCTCGTGAACTTCCTCGCCTTTTTTCCTTTATCCATTATTTTGTTCAAGTACCCCTTAGCTAGCTCGTTCTATTTCGTATGAAGCATGAATGTGAGCGAGCACATAACTTTGCCCATTCTCTATTTCTTGGTCCCAAATCAACTTCTTTTGCTCACCTTTTGTTCAACTCACTCCTATATGTAAGAATGCATGTAATGAGCATAACTCATGTAACCTCCATCAATCAAAAAAGTTATGAGATAAAAGTACACCAAAAATTCTGCATATTTTACCGTTTATCAACGCCCCCCACTAAAAATCTTGCTCGTCCTCGAGCAACTTTTAAAATTAAGCATAATGGGAAAGTAACACATTTAACACATACTCATGCATCACACTAATGATTATAGTTTATACCAACTTTTAAGAACTATTGAAATCTTTCCTCAAAAATAGACTCATGTCAAGACTATTTAAAATATTTGTGTGACTTCGTCGAACATCCTAGCCTCAAAAGTTGACTCCAGTGCGTTTCCTACTATGACTCACTTCATATGCCAACTCAAAGAATCGGAGGCTTTACCACTCCATTGCAAATCATCTGTCCGCACAATCAAAACACATAGAATGACGTGTCCACCCACTCAAAAGAATGAAATTAAGTATACTTTAAGGACATGCATATTGAAAGAATTCGTTCACTCTCACAAAGAAACTCATATGCCATCTAAGTTCGTACCATAGGCTTAACCATAGTGTAAATCTCTACTAATATTATGCGCGCAATGAGAACTTTAAGGGTTGTAATGGAGGTTGTGGGACCTGAAGGATATATTTGGAAAAATAGTAACTCATCCTCCTAAGCTCTTTAATACATTATGCTTTAGCTTCTAAGCACATACTATTCGTGATAAATTTTTTTCTATGAAACCATACATAACTTGGCCCATTGTCTTTAAGCACATCTACTTAATTACTAGCCTAGATCAAAATGAATTGGAGGGGTATATTTTTTTCTTTATTATTAATTTTTTTGTATTTTCTATTTTTTTTTATTTTAAAAAAAGTTATTTTGAACACCTTCCATAAGTTGGTATTTTCGACTTGTGGCTCTCTCAATGCATATGTGCATCTTTTGGCCTTTTATAGTTCCGCTTAAAGGTTACCCCATCTCTTCCATTACTCTTCTAGTGACTTATGTGTTTTCGAAGGTAAAGGTTAAACAAGATTGTATTAAGAACAAAGAGAATTCGACTTATAATATAGGTATCAAAGAAAAGGTTTACAAGCTCAAAATGGACTAACAAGGGATAAGTTTACCATTTATAAGCAAGTAGCTCAAAGATCAATCATAGAAAACACCTATATTAATTCTCAGACTCATAAGACTTACTTATTTTGCTTCAAATCACACACGAGGCAAGTTCTAAACTAGCAAAGGATAACACATAATACAACTAAGATCTCACAACACACAATGCACATGACTCACTCAGGATAGCTCATGACCCACTCTCAAGTTAAAGTAACTAAGCACAATCATCATTATATATAGTTCAATCTCATAGGAAGTAATAACATGAGTCAAAAGATGAGACCAAACTTCAAATGAAAGTCACATACACTCTCAAGACATATTGTCACAAGAATCAAGAAGAAATTACTCATCATAAATGCTTCAAATTTAAAACCCGATATAAGACATGTAAAAAAGCACAGATCCTCAAGATCCTCCCATTTCACTCTCAGTTCTACAAAAGAAATAAAATCTCTTTTTATTTTTGCTAGACTTTAATCATTTAAAAAATCTGTCTAGGAGATCTATCATTATGAAAAGCCATTTAAGAATTTGAAAAAAAAAACTACTACTGGTTCATAGAGTCATCCCCTTGGAAAAGAACTATGTCCATAAGAAAAACCAAGGGGGATTATTTACACCTAATTATTTTTCGGTTTTCAATTTTTGATTTTCAAATAAACTAGAAAATCAAATTAGCACAAAATCCAAACAATCCCCCTCCCCTCCCCCCCCCCCCGCACTCAAAATTATACATTATCCCCAATGCAAACCATAAATAATAAGAGAGTAAAAGAAAGTCTCTAATAGGCTAAAGGCCGAAGCATTAGCAGCTCATTAAATACTCAGACTTTTCCCGGGCTTAGTCCTTTATGCGGGTAACTCACACTTAATTCTAACTATTTGACTTGTTGTTGCATCCTTCCAATGTCTTTGTTTCCCATGCTCTTATAAAATAAAAAATGACAACATAAAAATAACACAATAATAATATTGAAAATCAGTAAAGTTGGATTGTCTCGCAACAAGCACCTGATTTTATAATCGCAGCATGACTTGAACCATTTTTGCCTCCACCTAGAGCTTATGAATTGGATCCCTTGTTTGGCTTCAAGTTTTCGGCTATGCTATAAGGGAGATGAAATAAATCTAACTGGGCCAAGCAACCAATAAAGTATTCTACACTTCTTGGCCTTTAGATGAGGTATATAATCTTGTCTTTCTGATCCGAAAAATTTCAAAATGGAGGCATCTTGTTCCTCATTCCTCGATCCTCAATTGGCTCAGATGACACTATTTTTATATCATCATCCAAATACAATATGGAAAAATACTTGGAGTGAGGACCAATATGGTCAAATACATGAACTTCAGAATTTTTAACATCCTTAATACCAATGATAATAGAGTCAACTAAATATGTATCCTCTCTATCCTTTATTGACTCTAGTATCACTTCTACAACATCGGCATCATCAAATTCTAGTTGGTTAGGTGGTTGGTGTTATACTCGGAACTCCTCCATTAACACATCAATTTTGCCTCTAATTCACACTCTTTTGGCCTACTATCCACAATATTAACTTGTTAAGTATTTAAAGCCTTAACCAATTGACTCACTTGAGCCTCCAGGTTGTGAATAGTCGCCTCTTGCCTTAGTATCTGCAATATTTTCTCATCATTTCGTTCCACAAGGTATTTTAACATTTCATTTATCTCCTTTAGGTCAGCATCCCCAGATTCTTTGTGCCAATTAGCGTCACAAGAAAAAGTAGAACTGTCATAATAAGGGGTTCAGGAAGGATAAGAGATATAAGCACAAGCATAAAAGTGACCATCTTGACCACCATAATTATCACAAATATTTCGGATATAAGAATGCTTTGGTATGCATAACTCGCTCCCGGAAATATTTGATAATTTTACCACGGGTGGTTATCTTTACAGTATATATAAGGATCAAAAGTAGAATTATCAACACCTAAACTCTCATAATTTCAAGATGTCATGATTCTCAAGTTAAAAGAAATTCAAACTTGAAATCAAGCAATATTTATAGCTACAACTACACCTTTAGTTCCCAGGCAATGTCCTAAAAAGGATAAGCGGTCATTGAAAATATAATCCGATTTTAGAATCCGGAGTCGAATCCCACAGAGAATAAGGCTTAGTTGTAACTATTCAATATCACTAAAAAAATAAGTTTGGTCAATTTTTGAGTGATAAATATTATAGTTTTTATTTTAAATTAATTAACTAACAACCAATTAAAAGCACTAAAAATTATCAAAAAGAGATTAAGGGATGGAGACAAGATTGGGAGCTTAAAGTTATGATTTTCCCAATTGTCACAATTCTTCTCCATATGTTATCTACAATCTCGCCGATACTGATCGTGAGCTCTGAACTTATTGTAATTATCTTTCGAGCAATAACAATAATTTACTAGACATATTCTCTCGAACTACTCTAGCTGGCAATTTCTCATTAGCTCACTACGACTATGCCAAAACTTTATTATCTCTAATCCCGCTTTTAACCCTATGCCTAGAGAGTAACATTATTCAACAACTACCTAAATACGTATTCTCTCTAAAACAACACATAATAAATAGGCACAGTTAATCGACGACCATTGAATTAACAACAAGAAAATTGTAGTAGAACAAATAGATAATAAAAAAGGCTCAATTATAGATAAGCATGGTCAAGAATTTATCCAACAATTAGTTCTATCAAATCCTAGATAAGAAACTTAACTATTTATAATAGTATGAAAAGATATAATACTAGAAATTATAACTAACAGCGGAAAATAGGAAGAAGAAAGAAAAAACTCGTTGTCGAATTCTCTCCTAGCGTCTCCTTCATCTACAAGTAGTGTGTCTGTCTTCTCAGGTATTGTCTAACCCTCAAAAACTGTTTGAGAATGTATTTATTCAGTGTAGGGTTCACATGAGATCTCCTTTGGCAAGCCAAAGTCGGACAAGCTGTTACAAGTTAGGTCGTTCACTCTCTTATATGCACACGAGAGTGAATGAGGGCAATTCTTCTCTCTTTTTCCTTCCAGTTCTCTCGTGCACCTCCTTGCCTTTTTTCCTTAATCCACTATTTTATTCAAGCTCCCCACAGTTAGCTCTCACTTTCGCGTGAAGCATGGATGTGAACGAGCACACAACTTTGCTCTTTCTCCGTTTCTTGGCCCCAAATCAACTTTTTTTGCTCGTCTTTCGTCTAATTCGCTCATACGCATAAGAATTCACGTAATTAACTAATACAATATAAAACCCATGTAACCTCCCGCAACCACACAGTTATGAGATAAAAGTACACCCAAAAATATGCATTTTTCACCATTTACCACTTCATATAACAAAAATATTAGCTTGAGTTAAATCTAAATTTCGAGTAAAACGGATGCTCTATGTATATATGAAATAATATAAATAGCCTAGACCAGAAAAGTGGCTAAAAATTGACAGTATAAAAATAGCTAGGTTTTATTTTAGCCCCAAAAGATTTGTGGATACTCCTTTTTTTTTTAATTTCCCACCCGGTGTCCGGTACCCGTATTGGAGCCCGACTATATCTGGATTCGCGCCGTGTAAGACCCCATTCGAAGGGAAGCACTCCCTACCAAGGATTTTTCCATACCCAGGGCTGGAACCCGAGACCTCTGGTTAAGGGTGGAGCAGTCTCATCCACTGCACCACATTCTTTGGCGGTGTGGATACTCCTTCGGTATAACGTCAAAACCTCTTCAGGAAAGTAATTTTCCAGTCCCAAATTTGTATTGTCATTTTCTGTCATTCTACTCTTAACTATGAATAGTTTGGAAAAGAGGAAAAGAAAAATACCAAAGAAATAAATTAGATTACCATTAAGGATTGTGGTGGAATTGAATTATATCATTCTATGATTAAGTATTTTCCCCTTTAATGAATTTTACACAAGGCAAATTCGAATTAGTTTATACCCAAAGGGAAACTAAAAAAAGAAGAAGAAATGAACAAGGTTGTTCAAGGTCATTAAGTGTAGCGCCACAATTCCATAAATGAAAACAGAGAAGTTAGGCTGCAGACACAAAGTACGTCTCTCCCACTTGCACCTTTCCTGAACTCCAGTCTCCACTTCTTTGCAGGTGGAAAAATTTTACAACTGCAAAAGAAGCAATATTATGCACCAGCGTACGAATGTTTGTATCGTACATTTTCTGCCAAGAAGTTAATTGGAAAAATTATGACTCAAAAACTAAAGGCTAGGAAAAAAAGGAGAAAATGCAATTTTCTTAAGAAACATTCTAATAACGTCTTATATTAATGTTCTTTAATTTTATTTCATGGTTATGTTAACATTTGTTAGTCAAGTTTTCCTCTTCACTTTTACTCGCATTATTTCTTTGAATCTAAATCTTATACACCGATATTGTAGAAAAATTTAATCGACTCTTTTGCGTCGCTTACTATTATTTTCAAGTTATCGACCTTATGTTAGGAATAGCAATGTATTACTATTTTTTTACTAATATGATAACATACAATAATCATTGTTAACCTATACAAACTAAATAATTTATTATGTTTTAAAGCTCTTTCCTAGAGAAAAGGTAGACCTTTGCATTAAGACCATTGGAGATTGTGGTGAGATGAATATAAGTACTATACCTTTAAATAGAGGTTTTGGATTCGAACTATGAGAATGAAAAAGTCTTAGTTGTTTACCCGTAAAACGGTATAATTGAATTTAGACGTGATTTATAGACTAGTGAATCGATTTGATCCCAAAACTGATAAATAAATATAAACAAGAACATAAGATTTAACGTTGAAATCAAGATAAGACAACAGAAATCCTATTTCCGGGAGCAAAGCTTCCATAGGCAACAGTAACGACATTAATAAGCAAGAAGATAAAATATTATTGAGCTTTGAACAGTGTATAACATAAGTTTGTCAGAAAATTCTCCTCTTATAATAGTTGTTGAGGTCACTATTTATAGTTGTACGTAGGAAACAAGTTCCTAGGATCAAACCCCACTTAAATAAAAATTAAGGGGCCATTGAAGAATGTGTAACGGTAGACAGTGAATGCCATATTTTCTGTAACGAACTACGCATTTAATGTTATAAAATATTCTCTATTTAATGCTATCAGGTGGCCGACATTTATTTTGTCTTTATGAACAACATTCCCTTCCGGAACAAACGAGATCGCTTCCCTTGGACTTGATTGCCATTTGCCACGCTTCCCATCTGCCTTCGACTCCAAGTGTCGCTTTATTATGCGAGCATTTAATATGAACATAGTTTACTTTATACATAGTCCCCCTGCTTTTCGGTGGCACATCCTTGTGTCACCGGGAAGTTGGTGAAATACCTTTCTTGGCGGAAACTTCTTTGACCACCTCTGAAAAGTTTCTAACGGTTGATTAGACACACGTCTCTCCGTATTTAATGCCCCGAACACGCGTCATCCATGATTTAACAATACTTTTGCCAGTTATTGAGGTAATTATGGCCACAATTTTAACCGCATATTTTTTTTACTTATGTGCATCAACCTTCTCATTTTACACTTCATAATTTTCTAAATTCTCTCAAACTCGCTTTACTCAACTTACATTTATTTTCAACTTCCTTTAGTCTTCTTTTTCCAAGAAAAAAACCTTACTTCCTTTTGATAAAAATGGCCTCTTCTTCAAGAAATTTCAGTGCTTCAAAGAATAAAGAAAGTACTGATGATGTTGATCTTCCCACGGTGAACACCATAATTCCCACAAAAATTACTACAACGAAGGACTTCGAAGAGAAGTACCCTTCTGCTAACCCCCGCACATGGGGTGTTGGCGTGTATCCTTCATCCATCCATCCTTCTAGCATTCCTGTTGTGAAGGAAGACTGTGGCTATCAAGATTTGAACATCATTGCTCCTGACCCGGCAGAGCGGGTAACCTTCTTCAAGAAGAGTTTTACGTATGTTTATACGTACCCCTTTACTTTGGGCCCGTTCTCATTGATTTGGGGCTTCGACTCTGCTATCTTGGAATTGTGCATCCATTATCAAGTTTGCTTGGCACAGGTGAGCCCTTCTATGTGGAAGACGGTCTCTTGACTTCGGCATCTGTGCCAGGAGACGGGAGGAGAGTTATTCCTGGCTCTATTGATGAACCTTTCTTCCCCTAAGATTTTTCATGGGGGAATGATAAACTTAAATAAATGTGGTCAACATGCTTTGCTAACCAGCATGGATGATGACAACGACCATGGTAGGATGGAGCAGTTTGTTGCAGTTGCCACCAGGGACATCATCCCAGCCACAACTTGAATCATGGAACCCCACTCGTAAGTTCATTGTCAGTTTCTATCTAGTTAAAGATTGTCCCATACTATTACTGATCCTTCTTCTTTCACTATTTTAGCAACTCGTGGATACCACCAAGGGTTTAAGGCTTGGACTAATGGGTCTAGAAGATCTTGGAAGTCACTACGCCCGAGAAACGCAAGTGGAAAGAATTGGCCCTAAAATACGGGTGGAAGGCCAAAAATCATGGTAGGTTGAACTCATCTTGTTTTTACCTTTCGTATAGGAAAATTGGTTAACCTTTCATTCCTATTGAATTCAGGTCTTCTGCAGGGCTCTATTACCGTCCCTGGATAGGATGTTTTGGCTAATCCTACTGATGCGATGAGGTTGTTACAGGAGGCTTTCCACTGAACGGGTGTCATCGGGATTGCTTCAGGTGCAAGTGTTTTTTTTCGGAGTCCCCGGCCGAAGAACAAGCAACAAAAAGGCAACGTTCCTCGGCAACCAAGGGCAAAAATATAAAGGCAAATACCGTCGTGCCCAAGCCATTAGCGGACACTTTGGTGATGAGCGTAGTGCCCAAGCCAACCATAGATACCATGGTGATCGGTGATGATGGAGGAGCCAGTGATGAGGGGGCTTCTCTGCATAGAAGACGACGACCTTCATCAACTCAATAGAACATTCAATCTGTTGAGCTAGTAATGCCAACCGAGGATGACGTCACGGCGCTCTGGGGGAATATGATGTAGTGGAAGATGCTAACTCTCACTTCCGAGCACCAGTCGCTTTTCTTGATACCGTGAGGCTGGGTATTGGTATTTCCCGCCTTCGGTTGATGGGCAACCAACAACTAGTACTGCTTTTGTCGCAACTGCTTCTCAACCTACAACTCCATCAATTTCATCTCATTCTTTTCCAACTTTGCCTTCACCACCAGTAACTGATACATCATCTCCACCAACCGTAATCCTCTGAAAGGAGGATGTCCCACTTCCCCAGTCCCCAGTTTATGGGAATTTAGGAAATATTTATTCCGCCCCCTCCAAATATCCTCAGAGGAGGAGGAGTGTTTCCCTCTCAATTTCTACCGGATGTCATCTATTGGCCCGGCATACACAATACAATGTCGGTAAAATCTTTGTTTCCTTTGTCGTTTCTTTTATCTTTGTTATGGTAGGGTTTTTTGTTTGTACTTCTATTTTGCAGGCCAACTTCCTTGCTTCCGAGGGCCTTCAGAGGTAGATCCTTGATAAGGAGAAACTCACCTCCGTACGGGATCAATAGTTGGCCGAGGGGGATCAAATTGTTGCTTGCCTCCCGGTACTGGAAGCACAAGTTGTTGAGGCCACTGATGGTGAGGCTCGGTTGCAGCAAAGCGAGCAAGAGGTAGTCACCCTCGGGCAAGAAGCCACCCTGTTAAGGGCAAAATTTGAAGAAGATAAGGCAAAGTGGGTCGAGGTCCAGAGTGTCGTTCTTGCTGCATCCGATAGCAAGGTTGCCTCTATTGAAATATTGAATAATTTTGATGCGGCCTTTAACTCCAAAGTTGTAGAAGTTGTTGTTGCCGAGGAGAAGTATGCGCGGTATGAAGAGAGGCATAAGATGGTCATGGATCACAATAAAGTTTTTAACTCCAATGTCTATGACCAAGGTTGACCGTCTTAAGGTAGAACTTCAGTGCCAAACGGCTTCCCTCATTGTTGGAAAAACATATTATATGTAAATCATGAGGAGAAAAACCTTGGAAGAGGCCAAAGCGAGCGTCATTGACATTGATGCTGAAATCGCCAAGGCCCATGAGCTGGAGTTAACTACCCGAAGGGGTCTCCTAGTCCAACCTGATGCTATTGACTCTTTTGGTTTCGATTCCGAGTTGTCGGGAACTGAAGAAGAAACTGAAGGGGATGATGGTGAAGGTCAAGATGGTGAAGGCCAAGATCTTGAGCCGGCGGCGGATCCACCTACTTCTCCTCAAGGTGCAGATGCTTCTCTTCCTCCGGATTCTGAGGATGCAGTAGCTTAGCTTTTGCTTTCTTTTCACTTTTCTTTTCTTTTCCATACTTTTATATTCGTGTTGCTTGGCATATTTTTTGTATATAGAAGTATTTTTTGTTTAAGTATTGCGCAAGTTTTTTCTTTGCATACTTTTCGTTTAAGTATTGCGCAAGCTTTACTTTTTGTGTCGAGTTAGGTGATGCTTCAGGTGTATTTTTCCCCGATAACATATGGATTCCGAGCATAAGCTCTTCCGAAACCAACCCTTTACCGTAAGGGTTTCATAAGAGAGGACCCTCTTATAGTTATAGTAATCTTGAAGAGGACGTCTCTTATTCATTACGGCACTAGCATTTGAAGTACTTGTTTAATTTCAAACGGTAAAATTAATTTATCATTCGGACAAGAAACAAGATAAAACTAAAATATTTACTTTATCTCTTCCATTTTCAAAAGTACATAAGCGTTTGTTGTGCCAAAAAGAAATTGTCATTACTTGTGGCTAACTTGTATAATTTGTTTCTATGGGATTGGCCGGGCAGTCCCCCGTCCCAATGATACAACTTTGTTTCTGAATTTCGTTATCCCCGATCGATGTGGGTCATTGTTGTCGTATTCTCATATCATCCCCCACCCCCACCCCCACCCCCACCCCCACCCCCAGTGTTCAAATGCGAAGAATGCGAATTTGAAGACTAGAAGTCTTGCTCCTTTGAAGATTCCACTAGTGAATGGTTGGATAATCTTTAGTTCGTTAGCAAGCTTCACTTCTCCTTAGGAACTTTTCTATTAAGCCAAAGATTATCTAATAACCCCTTAGTGG
This sequence comes from Nicotiana sylvestris, assembly GCF_000393655.2. Lineage (NCBI taxonomy): Eukaryota > Viridiplantae > Streptophyta > Magnoliopsida > Solanales > Solanaceae > Nicotiana > Nicotiana sylvestris. Next base: position 69,114,302 of record NC_091062.1, read on the forward strand.
CTTGCACTCATGAATGGTCGAGTGACCTTTGGACCGATAACAAACTTTACTTCCCAGGAGGAACTTTGCTACCAAGCAAAAGACTATGTAACAACTCTATAGTGACCCGTTGCTTGTATGCCTTGTCATTCAAAGGTCTTATTTCTACTGACGAAGCTTCCTTCGTAGTATGATTTTCGTTGCTGCCTTCATTAAAAACCTTGCCACATATACCCAATTGGGACAAAAACTGGGTGAAGGAAAACAAAAGTGCATCACATATTTTTAGTATAGACGATGCTCATCAGCAATGTATCTTTTGAGGTGTGCCACATTCTAGTTGCTCAGAAACTTTACTCCGTCTTGATTTTCCAATTCATATGACCCCTTTCCCGGTGATAGTTGAAACCCGGTATGAGCCTTCCCATGTCGGACCTAGCTTTCCTTCATTGAGTCCCCTGGTGTTCTAAGTTACTTTCCTTAAAACCAAGTCTCCTACATTGAAATAATGGAGGTTGACACTTTGATATTGATATATTTCCATTTTCTATTTTTGGGCTGCCACCCTTATATGCTCCAAGTCTCAGCGTTCATCGAGCAGCTTCAATTTGACCATTAATTCTTCGTTGTTTGTTTCTTCATCTGCCTAAAAGTATCTCAAGTTAGGTTCTCCTACTTCCACCGGGATCAAGGCTTCTGCTCCATATACAAGAGAAAAAGGAGTATCCCCTGTGCTCAAGTTAGTTGTTGTTCGATACACCCACAACACTCCTAGTAGCTCTTTGGGATATTTGCCTTTGGCTGCTTCTAATATCCTTTTGAGATTTTGGATAATCACGTTGTTTGTTGATTCTGCTTGACCGTTTGCGCTTGGGTGATAGGGTGATGATGTGATTCTTTTGATTTTCAAGTCTTTAAGGAATTTTGTGACCTTTGTGCCTATAAATTATGGCCCGATGTCGCAGGCTATCTCTTTTGGTATCCTGAATCTGCAAATTATATTCTCCCACAAGAAATCTACCACTTCGCGCTCGCTGATTTTATGGTAACGACCTATTTTAACCTACTTAGAATAATAGTCAGTTAAAACAAAATCTTAACTTATGGAGGTCAGGGGTAGCAGACCGACTATTTCCATCCCCCACTTCATGAATGACCAGGGAAGCAAAACCGAGTGTACTAGCTCTACCGGTTAATGTATCAATAGCATGTGGCGCTGACATTTATCAATTTTTGAACATAAGCCTTGGAGTCTTATTCCATCTGGAGCCAACAGTATCTTGCCCTAATTAACTTTAACACTTAGGAATCCGTGCTTGAGTTGTTTCCCCATATCTATTCGTGGAATTCTCTCATGACATAATTAGCTTTGGAAGCCCCCAAAACCCGGGCCAACGGACCTTGGAAAGATCTTCTATACAATTGACCTTCTCTGAAGCTGTATCGAGCTGCTTTAGTGTGCAGGGCCCGAGATGTCATGGGATTTTCGGGCAATTTTCTATGCTCGATATAGTCTATGATCTTATTTCTCTAGTACCAGACCAAATTGGTCATGTTTACTTTGTAATAGTCGTCCCTGTCCAATACCAAATGCATAAGTTGCACGTTTGCACCAGAATCTTACCCCTTCATTTTCGTGGTCAATTCCAGATTAGCTAGTACGTCCGCCTCCGCGTTTTCTTCTCTTGGGATATGAGTAATTGACCATTCCCTAAACCATGCGAGCAGGCCTGGATTTTCACTACATATTGTTACATACGTTCCTCTTATGCTTCGAAGATCTCGCAGATCTGATTTACTACTAATTGGGAGTCACATTTGATTTTTGTGACCTCGGAGTCCAATCATCGGGACAACTCGAGTCTTGCAATTAAAGCTTCACACTCTGCTTCATTATTAGTCAGGGGAATAGTTCTTATAGATTGCCTTAGGGTTTCTCCCGAGGGCGTCATTAGCATTACGCTGGGCCTGAACCCTTTCATAGTGGAAGCTCCCTCCATGAATAAAGTCAAAAACTCTTTATATCGATTCTAACACCATCAATGCTTCTTTGGTAGCCAAAGTTAACAATCTAGGATAGAATTCGACCACAAAATTAGCCAAAACTTGTGACTAATCGCAGTCCTAGGTTTATGCTTTGTGTCAAATGCACTCATTTAGACTGTTCACTTAGCCAGCCTACTTGAAAGTTCAGGTTTATGAAGGATATTCCGTAGGAAAAAGTGGTCATCACGGCTATCAGATGACATTGAAAGTAAGGCCTAAGCTTTTGAGCGGAGACTATGAAAGCTAAGGCCAATTTTTCCAGATGTGGGTAGTGAGTTTCTGCTCCCGTTAAAGTTTTACTAACATAATAGATAGGAGATTGCATACCTTTGTCCTCACGAACTAAAACGACACTTAACACTACCTCCGAGACCGCTAAGTAGATCAGCAACCATTCGCCTTCCTCCGATTTTGACAATAATGGAGGACTCGATAAATACCTTTTCAAATACTTCAGATCCTTTTGGTAGTTCGGATTCCATTTGAAGTTGTTTTTCTTTTTGAGAAGTGAAAAGAAGTGATGAAATTTTTGTGAAGACCGGGAAATGAACCTACTTAAGAAGGCCAGTCTTCCTGTTAACCTTTGAACTTCTTTTATGCTTGATAGCTGGTCAGGGATGTCTTTGATAGCTTTAATTTTATCAGGATTAACTTTGAGATCCCTCTTTGCAACAGAAGGAATCCCAAGAAATTACCGGAGCTGATTCTGAATGCACACTTCTCGGGGTTAAGCTTAATGTAATGCTTCCTTAGGATGCCAAATATTTCTTGCAAGTGTTTAAGATGATCAGCTGCATTCAAAGACTTAACCAGCATATCATCTACATAAACTTTCATTGTTTTCCCTATTTGCTTTTCAAACATTTTTTTACGAGCCGCTGATAAGTGGCTCCGACATTGTTTAGCCAAAAAGGAATCACATTATAGCAATATGTGTCGTCGTTCATTATGAACGAAGTTTTTCCCTGGTCTTCCGTGTTCATCTTGATTTGGTTGTACCTAGAGTAAGAATCGAGGAAACTCATCAACTAGTGCCCGTCTGTCGCATTGATCATTTGATCAGTGTTTAGAAATATGAATGAGTATTTGGGGCACGCCTTATTTAGATCCTTATAGTCTACGCACATGTGAAATTTATTCTTCTTCTTTGGAACTACTACTACGTTAGCCAATCGGTCAAGATACTTTACCCCTCGGATTGAACCGATATCAAGCAAACGAGTTACCTCTTCTTTGATGAATTTGTTTTTGACCTCGGTGATACGACATTTTTTCTGCATCACAAGGGATGTTAGGATCTAGGCTCAATTTGTGCACAACCACTTCCAAGGGGATACTTGTCATATCTGCATACGACCACGCAAAATAGTCAACGTTAAATTTAAGAAATTTTATGAATTCTGACCTGAGCTCGGGGTTTAGTCCTATCCCCAAGTGGAACATCCTCTCCATGAATTTTTCAAACAACGCGACTTGCTCAAGTTCTTTTGCTGTGGACTTTGTTGTGTCTGTTTCTTCTGGTACCTGGAAATATCTTGATACTTAATAGGATTCTGATGAATCCTCTCCCTAGTTGACTTTGCTCAGATCGGGAGCAGGCGCCAGTTCCTGTAATTGCTATATTGCATGCTCTTTCTCTTTTCTACTGGAAACTGAGATTGTGTTCATCTCCCTTGTCGTCGGTTGGTCTCTTTTTCTTTTTTGTAAGTCCCTCAAGATTTAGGAACTTCAGTAATTGATGATATGTTGATGGCATGACCTTCATCTCATGCAACCATGATCTCCCCATGATAATATCCTAGTTTATATCGTAGTCTACTACCTCGAAAAGGGCCGTCTTCATTACTCCTCCCCATTTGTGGGCAGCAGGATCTCCCCTCGGGTTGTCACGTTTGCCAAATTGAACCCTGCAAGGAGATTTGTGGCTGCAATGATGCTTTCGGTGAGCTTGGCTTACTTCAGCACTCTCCCCAGGATAATATTGGCCGAACTTTATGGGTCCACCAAAACGCATTCAATTTTAAAATCTAAGACATTTAAAAAGATTACTAAGGCATCGTTGTGCAGCAACAATAGTCCATCTGTGTCTTCCTCCATGAAATCTATGTCATCCTCAGTGACTTCCCGGAGTCTCTTACAATGGGTTACTGACACCTTCGCCTTTTTTGCCACCGAAAATGTTACTCCATTAATCTCGTTCCCCCAAAAATCACGTTGATCGTCAAACGAGGAAGATCTTCTCCTACTTTCAAAGGTTTTGTGTTATCACGATTGCGATCGTAATTGTATTTAGCCCGGTCGGTTAAGAGTTCTCTGAGATGGACATTTTTCAGCAACGTAGCCACCTCCTCGCGCAAATGCCCCCACTCCATAGTCCGCTGACTATTGGTCCCATGGTATTCGCACCATAAATTAGGATCTCTTTGACTGAGATCAAATCTCATTGGTTTTCGGGAAGTGTGCTTGCTTAATGTTCCTCATAGCTGATACCAGCTCCACTATGCTGACATTGAAGTTGTATTTAGAAATCCTGGGGGTAAGAAGAATCTCGTAGACCCGATATCTCCTTGTCCTGCAACGTAATCAGCTCTCCTATCGATGCTGAATCTATTTGTCGATCGAAAACCTCTACCGCGTCCTTCGGCCCTTTTATAAGGAAAAAACTACCTCTAGAAAACCAATGATCTGTGTTGAAATCATCGTTTAACTTCTTCTTATTCTTCTCCCGGTTCCGACCCTTGGGTGACGCCGGGAAATTGAGCTGATCATCCTCAATTCTTATCTTTGAATCGCACCGGTTGTGAACGTCCTCCCACATTGTTTCCTGGAACTTGAGCAGAGTTTCTTTCAATATTCGGGAAGCGTCAAAATTTCTTGAATTCAACCCTTTAGTAAATGCTTCAGCTGCCCATTCGTCTGGTATGGCCGAGAGCAGCATCCTTTACTTTTGGAATTTGGTCACAAACTCCCGCAACAATTCATACTCTCTTTGTGCAATTATGAATATGTCGGTCTTTCGGGCATGTACCTTTCTGGGCCCGGCATGAGCCTTGATAAAAGAATCCGTGAGCATTTTGAATGAGTCTATCGTGTGCTCGAGCAAGAGCGAATACCATGTTAGGGCCACCTTCGTGAGGGTCACCTCGAATTTTTTCAATAGGACTGACTCAATCTCTTGTAAAGCTAAAACATTCTCCTTCACCGCCATCGTATAGGTGGTGATGTGCTTCTAAAGATCTGAAGTCCTATCATACTTCGGCACGTCTAGAATTTTGAATCGCTTCGGGATCTATTCTAGTGTCGCACTTGCTTTGAACGACAACTGAGTGTATTTCTTTGAGTCCGGTCCTTTCAACACTGATGGTGCACCCATAATTTAGTCTATTTGAGCATTTATTTCCCTCATAAACTACATGAATTCAGTTTTATAGGGATCATTCTTATTGTTGTTACCAGATCCGCTACTGTTTCCCCTGGCCCTGTTAAAGCCGACTTTGCCCCTTGATGGTGTTGTTTTTGACCCTCTGTGTTGTTTGGTTGGCGCGAGCACATGGAGGAATTGGACCTGCTCCATTCGCGTTGTTGGAAGCACCCGACAACGCATTCCTCAACTCTGTCATGACCTGATCCTGTCTTAAGAGGTGGCCCATAATGGCTTTTTGTTGCTCCCATAGGATCCTTACTGTTACAGCGACGTGCTTTTCTTCAGCATCCTCAGGGCTTGCCTCTCGAAGATGTCGTGGATATTGCCCACTATGGACTGGCGTGGCCCCACCCCCCTCGTTGCGAGTATCACTGATTGAATCTTCGTGCTGAGGTTGATTTCCTTGGGCCTCAACGTTGTGTGTAATGTTGATATGTTACATGTTCTATGATTTTTGCAAAGAACAAAGAATCGAACGTGTTAGTAATAGATGCAAGGATCAACTCAATTACACAACTGTCTAAGCCCCACGGTGGGTGCCAAACTGTTTATCATTAAAATGGTATAATTGAATTTAGACGTCGTTTATAGACAAGTGAATCGATTTGATCCCAAAAATGATAAATAAATTAAACAAAAATGTAAGATTTAACGTTGAAATTAAGATAATACAGCAGAAATTCTGTTCCCGGGAGCAGAGCTTCCGAAGGTGGCAGTAACGATATTAATAAACAAGTAGATAAAATATTATTGAGCTTTGAATAGTGTATAGCATAAGTTTGAGAAAATTCTTCCCTTACAATGGTTGTTGAGCTCACTATTTATAGTTGTACCTAGGGAACAATGTCGTAGGATCAAGCCCCTCTTAAATGACATTTATGAGGGCCATTGAAGAATGAGTAACGATAGGCAGTGAATGCTATATTCTCTGTCACGAACTACACACTTAATGCTATAGAATATTCTCCATTTAATACTACCGGATGACAGTCATTTATTTTATCTTTATAAACAACATTCCCTTCGGGAACAAACGAGATCGCTGCCCTCAGACTTGATTGTCATTTGCTTCGCTTTCTATCTGCATTCGGCTCCATGTATCGCTTTATTATGCGAGCGTTGAATATAAACATATTTTACCCTATATATTAGTAAAATACACTTTTTTTCTTTAATAAGTATATTACAAGTGCAAATTTAAATTAGCCGGAACTTCAAAGCCATACATGACACTAAATGGAAAAGAGAAAGACCTTCTATGAAGAATTTAATCATTGGGTTAAAATTCCATAAACAGTACATACACTGATGAAAATACAGCAACGTGCTGGAGGAGCGTAAACAGTCACAAGGTGTTACTCATCACATTATATCCTACTTAACTTTCTTTCAGTTGTCATGTGCCATTTCGTGGGGTGAAAGATTGTTGTTGGGAACATTTTTACTGAAAAAAGTGTCGACAATTGGGTCACAGTTTTTACTGGTAAAAAAAGAAAAGAAAAGGTTGTAGTCGTAAACTACCAGATGCATCATAGAGCGTCTTCTGCACACGCTCGGATTAAACAACAATGGTTCTGTCTGCTTCGACCATAATCGCGTGGGATTCTGTTGGCACCTCGATAAAGGTTAATAGAAAAGAAGGTAAAACCCAGAGCCGTACAAAACCAAATTATTAATGGCGGCCAATTCAAGGTTGTCCACCACGTTATTCCTAGCTGTAAAAGTAAATTTTAATTCATTAAACTTCAAATTTTGAACAGTTTTACTCCTTGTCAAAAGGAAACTCCAAGAATCATAAGTTTTGATCATAATATATAACAAATTCAAAATTTCAGTTGTCCATACCATAAATTCTACTCCCCTTTCATTTTTAATTGTCTACTTTTCACTTTTCTTACAATAAATAAAGAATATATTTTATAATTTTACTAATAACAATAATAGTATTTCAAAAAATTTTAAAAATAATTTAGAGAATTAGTAATTATTGATAAAGGTAAAACAAAAAAATTATCTTTATCTTAATTTGCTAAAATTAACAAGTAAAAATAAAAATATATTTTTAATATAATGGAGCAATACAAGTGAACGGAGAAAGTAGAAGTGAAGATACAGTCCGCGAAGTTCGAACAATTGTTTACAAAACAATTTAATGTGCGTATAGATGAAATATTTAATTAACTTTCTTAGTGATATTCTTGATAAATCATATTTGTTTCATTGAGCTGATTTACAGGAACAGTTAAATGGAAAAGTTTCGATTCCGGAAATTTACCAGAATAATAGGACCTAATTACCGACCAGCAAGGAGCATTTAAAAAGCTTGGTCAAAGAAAGTGAGTTGTAGCCCAATTGCATAAGAATTTGACCGACATAATTTAACTGAGCCGGGCATCCTGGGCCTCACGTGACCAGTCACACGGGCTTCGAGATTAAAAAATTCCTGCTGACTCAGCTGTCTTTGAAGTTCACTCATTGGACCAACGTTATTTGTAGGGCCAACGACACGTACGTGTCAAATCATTTCGCGGTTTATATATATATATATGCAGCGAGTCGGGTTTCTCTCAGTCCGAATCTTTGGGCTCCATATCACCGACGGCAGGTGACTACCCCCCTTGGACTTTCATAGCTAAACAAACAACTACTCCGACGGACCGGAAGTCGCCAACTAAAATGTACTATCACGATAGAAAACTTTGCTTCACCATGAAAACTCCTATCTCATTTATGTGGCATTATTTTTTATAATCTCATGCAAAAAATAACATATTTTATATTCAAAAATAATTTAACTTTTATTTTTTTTATACCTTAAATGCTAGTTGAAAATGTTTTCTTTCTTTCTAAATTTCGGTGTCCACTTAAATTAAACCACATGAATCAAAATGGATGAGTATTATATCATTGGATTCATTTTGTTCTCTTTCTTGCACCGGAGGAGATATTTTTAGAATCTAGTATACTACTGACATATTTATAAAGTATTTACATATATAATCTATAGTCCATTCGTTTCAGTTTATGTGAATATTTTTTGTTTTTGAAATTAAAACTATATAAATTTTGATCAATATTTTAAAATGTATTTTTACATCATATTGACATAAAAAAATTGTAATTTGTAGTACTTTTCATATAATTTTTGAATATTTAAATTTAAAATTTAAAATAGTAAATTAATCTAATTTAATTTAGATTCAAAGATTAGTTTATAAAGTAAAAAGATCCACATAAGCTAAAACAAAGGAAACAATTACCATTTAATTGTTTCAGAAGATAAATGGAGTATAAAAGAAAAGAACATTAAAATAATAAAAATGATTACGGGCTTAGAATTTCGGCTGCAGTAGGATCCTATAAAGCAGCTAAGGAAGTGTTCTAGTTTCACGGACTTAGTAGCACAACTCTGTCTCTCCGCCAAAACTTTCTCTCTCATCATCTTACCTTTCGCCATTCATCACGCAAAGAGAGTTCTTATCTTACTAGTAGTACTGTACAGAAACTTGATTCCTTATTCTTTTTTAAAACCACAAGGCTTCTTCCTTTATTGTCCACTGAACTTTTTAAGGCTCACGCTTACACAAAATCTTTTTCTACCTTCTTTCTTGTTTCCTTTGAGGTTCACTTTGTTTAAAGGACCTCACTTTGTTATCAGCTTCAAAACTTTGTGCTCCGTTTGTGTGTGGGTGGTGGTTTACTTTCTTTTTTCTTCCCCCTTTAAGATTATTCCGTCTTTTAACGACGTTGCTCCTCTTTTTGTCAGATTTCTTTGGTTCTCCTTAAACTTGAAGCTTCTCTTTGACTATTCCTTCATTCTTCTCTTCTTTTTAATCCTAGTCTCGTGCCACTCTCAAAGCACTCTTCCTTTATCTTCATTGAGCATTTCTCTATTTTCACTCCTCTGTAATCACTTTAAAACAGCGAAAATAGCTAACCCGACGTACGTAACACTCTCAAAATGGATCATAGTATGCTCTGTCCGATCAAATATACCGAGCACAAAAAAACCATTAGAAAAGTCACTAAGCCATCCTTCATAAAGCCTAAGAAAATTACTGAAACACGAAAATATTCCGAGTACAGTCCCACTATTCCAAGGACTATTCGAATATCTGTTACTGACCCGGACGCAACCGACTCATCCAGTGACGAAGACGAGCTTTTTGGTCGAAAACGTGTCAAAAGATACATCAATGAAATCAGTATTGAAACCTCACCAATCAATGACGTTAAACCTCTGAATAGTGGCAAGGCCATCAAGAAACGAGCAGCTGAAGCTTCAACACCGAAGCAAAAGGCATTGAAGGTGAAGGTAGTGCAGCCACCGCCGGATGGTACTGTTAGGAAGTTCAGGGGTGTGCGTCAAAGGCCGTGGGGCAAATGGGCCGCTGAAATCAGAGACCCAGCTCGTCGTGTGAGGCTCTGGTTGGGAACTTATGACACAGCTGAAGAAGCTGCCATGGTTTATGACAATGCAGCCATTAAGCTCCGTGGGCCAGACGCTTTAACCAATTTCATCACTCCCCCAATGAAGCCAGAGGAGGTCAATGTGGCTTCAAATTCGGGCTATGAATCTGGCGATGAATCCCATAATCTTTCTTCTCCCACCTCTGTTTTGCGGTTTAGAACGAGTCAATCCAGTGAAGAAGCTGAACAACAAAGTGGGTCCGAACCAATACTCGAAGAAACGAAAGGAGATGTATGTTGTCCATTGGTGGAAGAAGAAGCAGTTCTTGATTCGATGGACAACAGCGAGCAAACCGTCGAACACCTTGAGTGCCAAGGCGAGACAAGCATTATAATACCAGATTATTCAAACGACTACTTGCCGACAGATGTTCCCTTCTTAGATGATTTCTTCAACTTCGAAGCTGCAGAACAGACATTATTTGACGATACAACAAGTTTTGCCAATGATTTGTGCACATCGTACGATGACGTATCGTCTTGGGATTTCGCGAATGACTTATTATTAGACCATGAGATTGTCAAGTTTGAGGATTCATTTCAAGATTTGGGTGCATTAGAAGTGGATAACTATTTCAGAGACATCGGAGATTTTTCCAGTGTTGATGCTTTAATGGCCTTATGAAACTGTCATTGTCCCCGGCTTGCCGAAACTATTGGGCAAATTTTGTTTACCGGCGGCATAAGAAATCGACTAGTGCCTTTTTTTTTAATAAAAAAAAATTACTTTAGATGTTTATTTTCAGGAGTATATTAGAGTTGCTTGTTTTAGAATCTCCGTGAAAGTGAACGGAGTGAACAATTGGAGCTTTGTTTTATTTCATAAAAAATGTTATGATAATAAGTAGAGAAACCCTTCCAAGAGCTGCGATGTACCTGGACTAAATGAGATGAATAATGTTTACTGAATGTTGAGTCGCTCATGTGTATTCAATTTTCAGAATTTGGTGTTTTTTCTTGTTGAACCAATCAATATTTAAATCTTACCAAATACACATAAGAACGAGGTAAAATGCTCACTAGTTGGTGTTCGAACTTGAAACTTTTGATTAAGGTCAAAAGAACCCGACCATCCTATTACAGATTTACAGTCCTTAATGATATTAGTGATGTAATGTTTTATTAATAGGCAAATCATGTTTAAACTGTTTATTTACTAATAATACTGCCATAGTAGCATTCTCTTTGCCCAACACGAGCAGGCGCAATTTGCGGTGGCTCACTTGACCGGGTTAAAGTCGGTGTGTTTCTACTGGTGTGAATGGTTTCAAGCTTGAGTTTAAATACCATACCAATAAAAGATTTGAGCTATGTGGTAGTTGGATATTTATATGTTTAGGGTCATTTTAGGAAACGTGATGTTATGCACTAGTGTGATGAAAAAGCAGAGGACATCAAAGGACAATAATTCCAGTGTTGATAACAGTAGGCGAGCCAGTAATTGATGAAGAATGGCTAGCATTAGTAAGCTTGCTTTAATTTGTTGAATCTATTTATTTCTATCTTTATTTTTACATTATTTGTAGTGACAGATTCAGATGAACCCCTTAGTTTTCAATATACATCCACTACTTTTGTTTAACAATTTTCTCAACGGGCAAACTGTTTACCGTGAAAATGGTAACAACAATTGAATTTATAAATGAGATTCTAAAAATACGTGAACTATTCCGAGTTAGTTGTTAGAGCAGTTGATACTAATAATATGAAGTTTAATGATGAAATGCAGGCTAAAACGGGAGAGTAATCGAACCGAAGAGCCTGCTGCCCGAATATAGGTCTGGTCGATGGGGGACCTCGGGGTCAACGTCAGGGTCGAATTCGAGCTATCGGGGATAATCGGGGATGGGATAATAGTTGAAGATATAATTAAACAAGGCTCTTTATGGCCGATACTAAGTTATATGATGACGAACAAGTAAGAAAGCGATGGATATCAAGGTGACCTCGGGCCAGTGAGAACGAACAAGTTAGAAAGAAAAGAGAGGGAGAGGGAGAGAGAGAGATATTATTGCACTTGTGGAGAAATGGAGCAATATCAGTCATTTACAAGGTAGGGTGAGTCCCCTTTATATAGGAGGGGAACTCGACTACAAGTACATGGAGATTAATTACAAAGTATGGAGATGGGATGGCTTGACGCGATGCCTCAGCATAGGCTCTGGATAGGCCGACCCTGTCAGACTTAGCCGTGTACCTTGGAAGCTTCCCCCTCTATCCTGGCTTCGACCTCCGTTTTCTCTGAGTCGGGCCTCGACGAGCCCCGAGGTCGGGAACTTGGCTGCGGCCTCCTATCCTCTGGGTCTCGAGGCACTTCTTGCGAAATGACTTGAGAGCGAGAAATCAAGTCTTCTGATTTCGCCGGGTACAGATAGTCTCCGCATTTTCCCAGAGCGAAGTGATGGTAAACGATTTTGACACTTGACTCCTCGAGCTCCTTACGGCAACGTCATTCCGATGATGCGACTCCTAGCGCGAGCTTTGTGGTAACCGAGGCATCCATGGGCTTATGTATTTTTGACTTCATTTAATGCACTCCCGATTCCCATTCTCCAAGGTGATGGTACCGCCGCCGATTCGGTTTTCCAAGGATGCGTTAATTGCATCCGTCGGTCAATCTTTCAAAGCCTCGATGAACGTGTCGTAACCCTATAAATGAGTGTGCTTCGGCATTGTTATTCCCATCCCAGCCTTCGTCGGTCTGCTCGCCTATTCCTACTTATCATCTTCCTTCATCCTTGAACATCATGCTTAGGCCTCATGGCCTCAAGCCCACTTGGCGGAGCTTTCTTAGATCGTGTTACGGCCTTCTGCTGGCGCTTCCCCTTGTCGAGCATAATCACGCTATCCCGTTACTGATGTGGTCGTCGATATACTTGTCTTTGTTGCTGTTGTTGGCCCGAGATGATGATGGACGGGGAGTCGGTTTTCCCTTTATGTAGATAGTCATTCGGACTATGCACCGCTGCTCACTCTCCTACCCAGGCCTGGTGTGGCACTTCATCCCTTGGTTTTTTCCTTTCCCAAGGGATAAAGTGGCACCACCGGCCGTTGAGGTTGAGGCCCGCCGAATCTTCAACCTTTGGCTTCGGCAGATCATGTCTCTTTTCTCTGCCACCTCTGCGTCCCCTCCTTTTCCTCTTCTTCATCTTTTCCAGTGGGAATCCCTCGAGGGATTAAGTTGGGAACCTAGAGGAGGTGGCGGTCGAAGGAATCACCCTTGAGGATGCGTACTCGAGGGGGCGACGCTTGAGGACGCTGATACCGGAGATGGATCTTCGAGGGCGGACCGGGATCCCAGGTTTCATCACATGCACATCCCTCCGTTCCTCCGCTTTAGGTGTAGACTTCTATAGACTTTTGTAATTGTATGTAATGACCCCTCGAGGGCTGTTGTACATGGATCTTTATGAAAATGAATATATTCCATTGACTTCTGCTTTTGATTCTTGTTTTATAATTGCATGTTTTCGTGCCCTTCGAGGCATTTTGGATGTCTTCTTTTATTTGTCGACCGCCGAAATCTGACTTAGGCGTGAGCGTTCTTCCGATTCTCTATTGATCGACATGGCTCTCTTTCAAACCCATCGTCGTACCTCGGACCAATCCTAGATTGATTTGATAGGCCCGGGTTGTCGGGACCCTCCGAGTTGTATGGAGATAATAAGCCGAATCTCGGGGCCTTCGAGGATGTTATCCTGAATTAAGGTCAGCTTTGGGCACCAAGGGGTCCCTTTTGATCTTGATGCAGATAGCCCTTTTAAAACGTATAGGATAGGCTTCTGCTGAGGAGTTGCCTGTACTTAGGCACTGCCTCGAACCTTCATGGAGCTTTCGTGATGGGAACTTCCCGTGCTTATTCCTCTTTTTTAGAAAGGGGGAACCACGAGACCGGGTACTTGCCTTGCATCGAGTGATGGTGTTGAAAGATTCCCGAAGTCCGACTTCTTTTGGGCGGGGATCCTTGAGGTAGAATGCTGTCTCGAGCTTGGAGGTAATACGGACGGTTCCTCGAGTCTTGGCTTCTCTTTGAAAGATGCTTTCTGAATCGGATATCACTCCGTCGATCTGTATCGAGGCTGTTGGCTTTCTGGGGCTCACTCCAGGTAGGCGCGTCATCGCTGCTTCTTGCATATATGTGGGGCGGTTTTGGCATCTTCACAAGACCTCATTATTTTCAGATAGCTGCCCTTCCGCTTTACATAGGGTTCTTCATTTCTTCGGGCGCAAAAAGTGTTGGCACACGCCCTTACTCTAATCTGTTAGTTTTACCATAATCATGGCAATCATTTCGGAGCCGGTCCGGCAGGGAGTAGGGAGTGCTGCTCCCGGCGCTCAGGAACCGCGGGAGTTTGCTCTAAAGACGGCGTCTTTGATAAGAGGGGAACATCTGGAGATGGCGAGGAGGTACTGTAGATGGAGCGAGGGGATAACGCTGCAGGTGCTTTACCGGGCGAGAGTGTTACGGACTCTACTAATGGATTCTTGAGTGTATACCTATATCCTTTCGCATTTGGTCCCCTTGATAGGGTCGTGCTTGATTTTTTCTTGAAGTATCGGGTTACTTTGGCGTAGATACATCCGTCGTTTTGGCGAGTGGTGCTGATGATGAGGCTCTTTGCGGAGAAGGCTGGGCTTGAATTTATGCTTAACCATCTCGTCAGGCTATACCGGCCCTTTCATCACCAGGGCTTGCTGACCCTGAGGTGTCGTTCGTCCGCGCCCTTTGTAGTTGATGACGAAGAGGACGTTGATCGAGAGTGGGCCAGCTGGTTTATTCGGGTCCGGACGGTCGACATTGTTACACCTCCTTTTTCAGCTACCCGAAGGTAATAAAGGAGTTTTTCCAATTAAAGGACAATCGAAACGGGATTATTATTAAAATATTCAGAGTCGCCACTTGGGAGATTTATGGTGTCCCAAGTCACCGGTTCAAATCCCGAATAGAGGAAAAGATTGACTCTGTTTAACAGTCCGCGAACCAGAAATTCGGGTAAGGAATTCTGTTAACCCGGGAGAAGGTGTTAGGCATTCCCGAGTTCCGTAGTTCTAGCATGGTCGCTCAACTGTTACATTCGGCTTAATTATCTGATTTAACACAATTATGAACCTATGTATAGATTTTATCCTTTAACCGTTTTTATTCAATTTTTAAAGAAGATTGAACGTCGTTTAAAACACGTCTTTGGATCGCGCCACATGAAATGCACCCGTCATCCTAAACATATTTTATTCAACATTTTAAGATTTGATTTGGGTCACATAAAATGCACACTATTATTAAAATGCGCGCCTAAAGGAACTATCGCATTTGTAGCTTTGCGAGAGCCATGGAAAATTCGCTAAACAGCACGCCTCAAATTCTAAGGATCGAAACAAGATTACTTAAAGTGAGGGCCGAGCAATTGTCATTTTGTTTGGCACGGCACCTCTTGACTCCAATTTTAAAGGGAATTCGTGTTAAACTCTCGAGGGCCACGACCATGTCCTATTTAACAACTTGCCTCAACTTTTTTTTTTAAAAAAAAATTAATTACTTAATCATTAATGGAGCGGGGATTATGCTACTGTCCAGACTAACTAAAAACAAATGTCTGTTATAAGGGTAGGTTGATTATTTAAAGCAACTGTTTGGGCTTAGCGTGAAGCCCAACAGCCTACATGACACAAGGCTGCTCCAAACTGCCAATTTCATTACACTGGGCCCGAAAGAAAACCCAAATCGGAGGACAAACCAGCTCCGGCAGGTTTGGGTCCTGAGATCGAACCTTCACATGTCACAAAACATGAGGCACTCGCATCCACAGTTGCAAATCATATCGTTGAATGGAAATTTAAAACAAATATGGATCATCACAAATACTATGGCGTATTTAACCTCAATGGATTTCTATACAGAAGGTACAATAGGACAGCGATCCTTTCTGTTATCCAACATTCATATCCATCATCATTTTAACTAGTCAGCATACAGATCCTCAAAGTGACAGAAATAATTACAAAAATCTGCTAGTCTATATTCCTAACAAGAAGTTATATCTCAGCCTTTACTGGACAGGACAACAACCAGAAATCTACACCAAACAATCCACTGATTCCAACTGTACTAGCACATACGTAATACTACAACTTGAATGAAAAAAATGATTTCGATTCAAACTCGTGTAAACTAAAAGAGCTAAACTCACAAATTATTCCCTCAGTACAAGCCAGGTTCAAAGGTAAAGACAGAGATGAGCACACAGAGCAACGAAATTTGACAATGAATGTAGAATTTGATAAGACAAAACGTAAAGAAGCATCACCTAATGAACCAACATATTCTAGATTTCGACTACATCATGCTTATTGACAAGCATACTAATCAGAACATCCCCCACCTAAATATTACATGCTGTTAATTAAATCATAAGGAAAAGAGATGAAGCTTGAACAACAATATCAGATTTCATTAACTTCGCAAATCTACACTTCAAACTACACTTAAGTGATGTCCATAGGGCCAAAGTATATCTGGAATATGAAAGAAATAAAGCAATGTGGGGTCAGAAGCCAAGCAACAATACAGCAGAACCCAGCAGCAGGAAATAACCAGCAAAACCAATTTCAAACCAACAAATGATGTGCAACAGTCCAAAAAAAATAATTTTAATCGAACAGTGACCCATCAAACATCAAACCAAACCTTTACAAACCCAGATTCAATCCATTTCCACCCAAGATGAATCAGAACTTGTTTCAGAAATTGAAAACTTCAAAAATCACAGGAGAAGTTCAATGAAACAATGATTTCATTGAAATTTCCAGATGTTTTTTTTTGGATTTTGTTATCTCTTAATTCCTTTCTTCCGCCTCTTAGCTCTTTTTTCTCTGCCTTGAAAGGCAAGAAATGATGCCTTTATAGGCAAGAAAGTAGGTCAACCTCAGCTTGCACTTTGCCCCTTTTCTAATTTTTGTTTTAGCTTAGGTGCCCTTAGTTAAATTTTTAGAATTCAAGATAGCCCCCCACCCCAGCTTCCTAGAAGCTTCCTAGTTCAGTTACCATGAGATTCCCTAGGCCAATTTCCTAGACTACCCCTCACACCCCTATTTTTTACTCTAGGAATCCAAGTGGGTCAAATTGACCCGATAATTAAACCAAAATTTGGGCTCAATTCTGACCCGATGACCTAAATCAACCCCCTTGGGGTGAGGTCTACAATGGCTTCAAAGCCCAAACAACAAGATAAACTAAATCAAATCAGTCAACAAACAAAGGGCAAACACTTGAATGATTTCGAGAATTAAAACCTACACTAATCAACTGATTACTACACACAAATAAGCAAGAAAGTAACCAAGTTATTAACATAACCCTAATTAAATTAACTAGGTGACTAAACGAGATATGAAATCAGAACTTTAAACGGGCTGATAACACAACTAAGGAAATAGAGAACAAACTTTCACAAAGGAAAACAAAAAAAAAAACAACGAACAGAAGATAGTTTAAACCCGGCGGATTGGTCAAGTTTCAACCAGACTAGTAGAAGAAAATTAAACCAAAGAAAAGGGAAGGAGAAGAAAGAACAGACAAAAGAGGGGAAGGGAACTTACCAAATCAGGACTCGAAACCTACTGGAGACAAATGACCTAATAAAACTAATGTCGATCCCTTGTTCTTTGTCAAGAACAACTGAACGACGTAAGTTTTGTTGAATCGAAACTTCAAAGCTCGAAAGAATAGTCCCCCATGATCATGCATGCTACCAGGTTCGATGAAAAATGATTTTGAACTTTTAGGGGTTGAACTTGGATTTAAGATTCGAGGAGCTCGGGGCAGATTCGAAGGGAAACAACGATGGACTAGGTATGAGGGGAGGAAGGGGAGTTTGGGGTGTTGATTTGGGGTGGTTTGGTGGTGGCGTCGCCACCGGAAAGGGAGATGATTTTAAGGCGGCGATTTAGGGTTTCGTTTAGTTTCTGAGAGGTAAAGGGTTGAGAGAGACGAATGAGATGGGGGGGGGGTAGGTTTCCGGCACTTAAATATTAAAATTGAGTCAGTTCCGGACCGTTTGATCAACTGAGATCAACGGTCCAGATCAAAATGAATGAAACGGTGTCGTTTGGTCTCTAGACGGGGGCGGACCGGATTGGGGCGGGTCTGGGCCAAAATATTGGGCGGTTTTTAGGGCAAGAATGTTTGCGCCTGGGGTTTGCAGCCCAAGCCAGCCTCTTTATTTGTTTTCTTTTCTTTTCTTTTTCTTTTTCCTTTTTTTTCAATTTTCTTTTAGTTTCCTTTTAAATTAAAATTAAAAATAATCCTAAATTAATCACTAATCTAATTATCCTATTACATTAATTAACTCTAAATAACATTTACGACAAATAATTAACAACCAAATTCAAAGAAAAACTACCAAAATTCAAAATTAAAAATTAAAAGTGCAAAATAAACTATATATTTTGTAATTTTTCCATTTTTATAAAACAAACTAATTTTCTAATTAATCCTAAAATGTAGAATTAAATCCTAAATGCAAATGCAACATATTTTTGTATTTTTCGTTAATTAAATAAAATAAATATGCACAGACAAATGCAAACTTTTAACATAAAATGCCACGAAAATCCACAAAATTGCAAACACCGAAAGAAATTATTTTGTTTTGAATTTCTAGGAGTAATTCATATAGGGCAAAAATCACGTGCTCACAGCTGCCCCTCTTTGCCCGGAAACACTAAGAGTTTTCGTGCAAAGATAAAGTGAGCAGATACGAGCGATTTTTGCCCGTTTGAATACTCCGTGGGAAGTATTTTTGAAAGATTTGACCGCACCCTGCTTCCGAGGTTGCCTACATATCCTTGGCTAAAGAGGAATCAGGTCAGTGTAGCTTAGGAATGTTTGGTATCTGGGACTACCATGAAGCTGTGATTTCACTGCTGTTGCTGCTGGTGCTACTGCTTACTGAACCCCCTTATTACACCATGTCAAAAATAAAAGAAGCTAGACTAGACTATGATCTACGCTTTACAAAATCCTATCTAGATCTTCAAACTTGCTTTTGTGTTTCTTGTTGCCTTGTTGTCCTCTATTCTCTCGATGACATCCATTTGTGCCACCTTGAATTGTAAGCTGAGATGATTTTCCCTTCTTCAAGTGGGTGCCTGACTGCTGAACTTGATATGTATTCCCATGCTCTCCAGGCGGGCTCCTGACTTCAAAATGTGAATGTATTCCCATGCTATCTAGGCGGGCTCCTGACTTCGAAACGTGAATGTATTCCCATGCTATCCAGGCGAGCTCCTGACTTCAGCAAAATAGACAAAAACAAAGAAAATTTTCTGCCCCGATTTGGGTATGTGGGCCCATGCGTAAGTGTAAAACGAATCACATTGCCGTATATCAAAGAATTTTGAAAACCAAAACTTGAATTGTACTCCCTTGTTCTCCAGGCGGGCTCCTGACTGCTAAACTTGAAAGTATTCCCTGCTTTCCAGGCGCGCTCCTAACTTCAGCTTGAAAGTATTCCCTGCTCTTCAGGCGGGCTCCTGACTTCAACTTGAAAGTATTCCCTGCTCTCCAGGCGGGTTCCTGATTTCAACTTGAAAGTATTCCCTGCTTTCCATGCGGGCTCCTGACTTCAACTTGAAAGTATTCCCTACTCTTCAGGCGGGCTCCTGACTTTAACTTGAAAGTATTCCCTGCTCTCCAGGTGAGCTCCTGACTTCAACTTGAAAGTATTCCCTACTTTCCAGGCGGGCTCCTGACTTCAACTTGAAAGTATTCCCTGCTCTTCAGGCGAGCTCCTGACTTCAACTTGAAAGTATTCCTTGCTCTCCAGGCGGGCTCCTGACTTCAACTTGAAAGTATTCCTTGCTCTCCAGGCGGGCTCCTGACTTCAAAATAGACAAAACAATGAATTTGAAAGCTAAAACTTAAATTGTACTCCCTTGTTTTCCAGGCGGGCTCCTGATTGCTGCGCTTGAATGTATTCCCTGCTTTTTAGGTAGGCTCCTGACTTCTAACTTGACATGTTTCTCCCTGTTCTCCAAGCGGGTACCTGATTTCAACAAAATAGACAAAACAAAGAAAACATTCTGCTCCAGTTTGGTAGCTGGGCACATATGTGAGTGTTAAACTGAATCATATTACTAAATATTACTAAGAATTTGAAAGCTAGGTCCCTTTATCCAGGGGGGGGGGTCCTAACAACTCTTAACTATACGACAATTTTAAATCTACGCTATATCTTTTAAAGGCATGACTTCAGCTACATCTTGTTATCTAAGAAGGTCTTAAGCTACTCCCCATTATCCAGGAGGGTCCTGAAAATCAAAAGTCAAATTTTATATTAAGAGTGACAACTTTTATAGCTGAATTATACTACCCTACAACAGAATTTACGCTAAATGTTGCTATCTAACCAAAATTTTAAAGCTAAGTCCCATTATCCAGGAGGGTCCTGAAAACTCCTAATTGAATCCTATCTCGAACATGCAAAGTTCTAAGCTAACTTATATTCCTTTGGGATGCATTTATGCTAGATTATGCTATTTTTGAACATTTAAACTAGGCCCCATTTTCCAAGAGGGTCCTGAAATCAAAAATCAAACCTGTTTGGTGACCACCTTTCTTTACGGAAGGTTTCTCCGAAACAATCGAAATTTCCTGCCCCTGTTTTAATCAAAGAAAATTTTGTCAGTTTTAAAATGTGGTGGTTAGTTGATGGCATTCTTGCTGAAGGTCTCTCTGCTGCATTGTTTTGTTTTGCCTGGCTTCCCCGAACTGGCCCTGAACCGCTTGACTTTCCGACTGACTTTCAAAAACTCATAACTTAAATGACCCGAGTGTTCTATCCCCGAACCGTTGTTTCACATATCTGACCCCTTTAATTGAACCTCTGCATCTCCCATGAAATTACCAAATCATTTTGCTGATGGAACTCTTGCTGGCATTTTATCCCCTTTTGACATCATGCTATCTTTGGTATGCTCTGGCCGCACCGTGCTTTGCAATCTTGAAGCTGGTAGTGAGCTTTGAAATTCCTTTTTATTTGCTTAAACAGAACTGACATTGGGAACATCTTAGAGAAATAAACCCAAAGAAATGAAATGCAATGACTTTCAGAGTTAAGGATAAGGAAGTCTAAAACTGGAAAACTATCTGAAGAGAAAAAGAAAAAAGACTTATCTGAGCGGAACAGCTGGCACCAATGATCATGACATGCAATTTGGATTAATCGGCCCAATCTATCCAACCAATCAACTTTCAGTTGCCATACTTTGTTGCCCCAGAATTTCCATAACCTGATTTCTTCACCTCACATCCCGACCTTGTTCATCCTACGGTGCCTTGAAAAGTTTTCACTAGCAGACCTCTCTCATTCCTTCGTCTCTCAACTCACTTTCGCCTTACGGTGCCCGTGAGGGTTTTCACCCATAAGACTCTCTCATTTTGATTTCTCTTGGCTCCCGTTGCCTTACGGTGCCCGTGAGGGTTTTCACCAATAAGACTCTCTCATTTTGACTTCTCTCAGCTCCCGTCGCCTTACGGTGCCCGTGAGGGTTTTCACTAGTAAGACTCTCTCATTTTGAGTTCTTTTCCCTGTTTGGACCAAAGCGTTGCCCCTGACATGAATTACCTCTACCTGCTTGACTTGGCATTTCTCGTAGACTGATCGGAAGGTCTTTTCTTGGACCGTAATGTGGCTTTTGGATGGGTTTAGAAGGGAAGGGTATAAAAAGCTCAAAATCGCTTGATTGGATTCAAATTTACAACCTTCGGAATCAGATTTCTGATAACAACCACAACTTCTGCCCCAGTTTCTTGTTTGGGGACTTTTGGATTTTTATTTTGATGGGACCGAACTGTGAGGCTGCCTACGTATCCTTAAAAGGAATCAGGTTGAACATAGTTCATGACATAGGAATTACTTTGTTGTTGTGACTTTCTCTTTTTCTTTCTCTTCTTTTCTTCTTTTGTTCTTCTTTTGTTGTTTTCTTTTTTTTTCTCTTTTTCTTTTTCCTTTCATTCTTTTCTTTTTCTTTCCATTCTTTTCTTTCTCTTTTCATTCTTTCTTTCTTTTTTCTTTTTCCTTTCTCTTTTCTCTCCTTCCTTTACTTATCTTTACGCTTGTGTTCCCGATATTTGCTATCGATTTCGAAGGAGGGGTATGAAAGAAAATAAATGAGGCTCGAAGGGGTAACGAGGGATAAAGTGTTTAGATAGCAGAACAAAATGCCTTCGTCATTTCAATATTCGAGATATGCCAAATACAAACAAGTACAATCAAAGAAAAAATCATACATAATATCTCTTGACTGCATCAGAATTGATAGTCATTTCTACACATTTGTCTCCTACATCTGTCAAATACAATGCACCATTGGACAACACTCTAGTCACAACGAACGGCCCCTACCAATTTGGGGAGAATTTTCCTTTTGCTTCAACTTGATGAGGAAGAATGCATTTCAATACTAACTACCCCACTTCAAACTTTCGTGGACGCACCTTCTTGTTGTATGCTCTTGCCATTCTCTGTTGATACAACTGGCCATGAAACACTGCTGCCAGTCTCTTCTCATTGATCAAACTCAATTGTTCTAAGCGGGTTTTGACCCACTCCTCATCATCGATCTCAGCCTCCGCGACAATTCGAAGGGATGAAATTTCCACTTCTGCGGGTATCACTGCTTCAGTGCCATACACCAACGAATAAGGAGTCGCCCCTACTGAAGTACGGATAGTAGTGCGATAACCTAGCAGTGCAAATGACAACTATTCATGCCACTACCTAGAACCTTCCACCATTTTTCGAAGTATCTTCTTTATATTCTTGTTGGCCGCCTCAACTGCTCCATTTGCCTTTGGGCAGTATGGGGTAGAATTGCGATGTGTAATCTTGAACTGCTGATATACCTCTTTCACCAAATGACTATTGAGATTAGCTCCATTGTTTGTAATGATCACCTTCGGTATCCCAAACTGGCAAATGATATTTGAATGCACAAAATAAACCACCACCTTCTTGGTTACAGACTTGAATGTTTTAGCCTCTACCCACTTGGTGAAATAATCAATGGCCACCAGAATAAACCTGTGCCCATTGGACGCTGCTGGCTCGATTGGTCCAATGACATCCATTCCCCAAGCAACAAAAGGCCATGGTGCAGACATTGTATGTAATTCAGATGGTGGAGAATGAATCAAATTTCCATGCACTTGGCACTAATGACATTTACGCATGAAACTGATACAATCTCGCTCCATAGTGAGCCAATAATAACCTGCCCGAAGAATCTTCTTTACCAGCACATACCCACTCATGTGCGGTTTACAGACTCCAGAATGTACTTCGGTCATGATAGCTGCGGCCTGTCTGTCATCTACACATCTTAATAACCCAAGATCTGGAGTTCTTTTGTACAAAACTCCTCCACTGAAGAAAAATCCACTTGCCAAGCGACGAATTGTTCTCTTTTTATCACCTGTGGCTTGTACCGGATATACTCCCCTTCGGATGTATTCCTTGATGTCGTGAAACTAAGGCTCCCTATCGAGCTCTTCCTCCACCATGTTACAATAAACATGTTGATCACGGACCTGAATATGCAACGGGTCTACATAAGCCTTATTTGGATGATGTAACATTGACACCAGAGTAGCCAAAGCATCGGCGACCTCATTGTGAATCCTCAGAATATGCCTGAACTCTATTGATTGAAAGCGTTGACAAAGATCATGCAAACATTGCCGGTACGGTATGAGTTTAAAATCCCGTGTTTCTCATTCTCCCTAAATCTGGTGTACCAGAAGGTTCGAGTCACCCAAGACCAAGACTTCTTGGACACCCATGTCCACAACCATCCTCAAACCCAAAATGCATGCCTCTTATTCTGCCATGTTGTTAGTATAGTAGAACCAAAGCTGTGCTATAACAGGGTAATGATGCCCTGTTTCAGAAACAAGTACCGCTCCTATTCCAACGCCTTTCATGTTAGCAACACCATCGAAGAAAAGATTCCATCCTGGCCTTTCAATCTATTTCGACTCATCAATGTGCATTACCTCTTCATCAGGGAAGTAAGTCTTCAAAGGTTCGTATTCTTCATCCACAGGATTCTCAGCCAAATGGTCGGCCAATGCTTGTGCTTTCATTGCAGTCCTAGTCACATAGATAATGTCAAATTATGTGAGCAAGATCTGCCACTTTGCGAGCCTTCCCGTGGGCATGGGCTTCTGGAAGATATACTTCAATAGATCCAAGCGAGAGATGAGGTAAGTAGTATAAGAGGACAAATAATGTTTCAGCTTCTGGGCTACCCAAGTTAGGGCGCAACACGTCCTCTCAAGCTGAGTGTACTTAACCTCGTAAGATGTGAACTTCTTGTTGAGATAATATATGGCCTGCTCCTTCCTACCAGTGATGTCATGCTGTCCCAACACACATCCAATTGAATTGTCCAAGACTGTCAAATACAGAATCAAAGGTCTCCCTGGTTCGGGTAGGACCAACACAGGTAGGTTAGACAAGTACCCCTTTATCTTATCAAATGATTCTTGACATTCATCTGTCCACCTGACTGCAACATCTTTCTTTAACAATTTGAAGATAGGCTCACAAGTTGTCGTGAGCTGAGTAATAAACCGGCTGATGTAATTTAATCTTCCCAACAGGCTCATCACCTCAGTCTTGCTCTTTGGAGGCGGCAATTCCTGGATGGCTTTGATTTTTGATGGGTCTAATTCAATACCTCGTCGGCTGACTATGAATCCCAACAAATTTCCAGACGGAACACCCAACGTGCATTTTGCAGGATTGAGCTTGAGATTGTACCTGCGAAGCCTTTGGAAGAACTTTCTCAGATCTCTGACATGGTCAGGCTGCTTTCTAGACTTTACAATCACAACATCCACATAAACCTCGATCTCCCTGTGTATCATGTCGTGGAATATGGTCGTCATTGCCCTCATGTAGGTTGCCCTAGCATTTTTCAAACCAAATGGCATGACCCGATAACAGTACGTTCCCTAGGGCATGATGAATGCTGTCTTTTCTGCGTCTTCTTCATCCATTAAGATCTGGTGGTAGCCCGCATAACAATCCACAAAAGAATCAATCTCATGTTTGGCACAATTATCGATCAATATATGGATGTTCGGCAGCGGGAAGTTATCCTTGGGACTCGCCTTGTTGAGGTCTCGATAATTAACACACACCCTGGTCTTGCCATCCTTCTTCGGCACAGATACTACATTGGCTAACCAAGTGGGATACCGAGTGACCTGAATGACCTTGGCCTCAAACTGTTTGATGACCTCTTCCTTAATTTTCACACTCATATCAGTTTTAAATTTCCTCAGTTTCTGCTTGACAGGGGGGAATACCAGATCAGTGGGCAATTTTTTGAACCACCAAGCCAGTGCTTAAACCTGGCATGTCGTCATAGGACCACGCAAAAATATCTTTATACTCGAACAGTATTTTAATTATCTCCTCTCTGAGTTGTGGTTCAAGATGGACACTTATTTTAGTTTCCCGGACATTATCTTGGTCCCCTAAATTGATTGCTTATGTATCACTCAGGTTAGGCTTGGGTTTTTCTTCAAAATGGCTTAATTCTTTACTAATCTCTTCAAAGGCTTCATCCTCATCATATTCCGATTCAACATCACACTCTATTTCTTGAATTACTATTTCAGAATTAGATTGGCTTTTAAGACTGGGCCGGAGATTCCGCATGCATGTCATATCATTGAAGCCAGCATAAAAAGAACTGTACAAGGAAGAAAGGAAAACAAAAATAAAACTATCAGGAAGAGAGGAAAAAAGAAATTACATTTCATTGAAATTAAAGATAACGGGGTTTATACATCCAAAAGGATGGAACATAGAATCTGAATTACAACCCTGGAATAATCTAGATAATTTGAAAGAAACTCAAAGTAAACTACCAAAACTCCCTCTTGATGGGGAGAGGAGTAGCTTCCCAATTGTTAATCTTTGCACCGGACCCAACAAATTGTACATCCGCCTTGCTAGAAACCTCTCCATCTTCCAACACGTTCACATCGGTGAATATCCTCTCGAACCTTTCCATCAAATCTCCATCCACATCAACCACCGAACTTGGAACCGTCGTCACTGGGCCCTTTCTGGTACCGGGCCTGACAAACGATCGGGAAAGACGTGGGGCTGGCTTTGGAAGGGCCCATGCTCTCTGTTTCATTTTTCTGGCTCTTCTCACATCTGCGACTGTGGGCTTGAACCCCAGACCAAATGTATCCAAGTTTTTAGGAAGAGAAACCGGCTGTACGATACCTTGCAGAGATGCACCCAAACCTTTGCCTGATACAAAACCATTTTTCAACATTTCAACGGCTATCATGACTGATGCAACAGCTACCCTTGGAGTTGGCACGCACTTCCCTTCAGGAATTTTCTCTACCGATACTGTGTCAATAACCTGATAAACCCATGGCTCCTTGTCTTCTTCAAACTCTATGAACGGAACAATGACATCACTGGGAACACACAAATTATCTTCGCCATGCACAACATTTCTTGTCTATCCCATTCAAACTTAACCATTTGATGTAGAGTAGACCGGACCGCTTTGACAGCATGAATCCAGGGTCGTCCTAACAACAGATTGTAAGAAACAGCCATATCGAGCACCTGGAATTCCATAGTAAATTCAACTGGCCCTATTGTAAGCTCGAGCACTATGTCCCCGACTGAATCTTTCCCTTCACCGTCGAATCCCCGAAGGCAGATACTATTCTTGTGAATTTTTTCATCATCCACCTTCAACTTGTTCAGAGTGGAAAGAGGGCAAATGTTTGCACTAGAACCATTGTCAACCAGTACCCGAGTAACCACGAAATCTTCACATTTCACCGTCAGATAGAGGGCTCTATTGTGCTCGGTACCTTCCATGGACAACTCATCATCAAAAGAAGTGACTCTGTTTACCTCAAATATCTTGTTAGCTATCTTTTCCAAGTGGTTTACTGAGATTTTGTCAGGAACGTGGGCTTCATTCAATATCTTCATCAAAGCCCGACGGTGTTCATCTGAATGGATCAATAATGACAAGAGTGAGATCTGAGCTGGTGTCTTCCTTAACTGCTCCATAATGGAATAGTCTTGTACTTTCATCTTTCTCAGAAATTCTTCTGCTTCTTCCTCGGTCTCCCCTTTCTTCACGAACACTGGATTATCTTTTGAGGTCTTAACTTTTCTCAACTCTTCGGGGGAAAAGCATCTCCCCGATCGAGTCAAACCATGAGTCTCGCAAACTTCTTCTTTAACCTCTTTCCCCTTGTAAGTCATTGTCACTCATTCATAATTCCATGGGACTGCCTTGCTGGTGACTATGGGTAATTGAGTTACCGGTTTGATAATGACAAGATCTGTACACGCGCCCTTCACAATTACCACAGGCTTGTCCGTCACTCCTGGCACAACCACTTTTGCTCTTTCATGTTTTCCTGCAACGTCACTTGAGGACCCCTTCTTGACCTCCATGGATGGTTGGTTATTTGCCCCATTCAACTTGATCACAGACTTCTTACTTGTCGACTTTTCAAATGGCTTGGCTTCACTAGCCCGAATCATCATGACAGTTTGCTAAGGCTTCTTAGGCTCCCCTCTCTTATGCACTATCTCAATCATATTAGTCTCATGATGGGCCATCAACGAGTTCTGGTTAATGTTGGGTGCCTCCGGGGATTGGACCTCAATTCGATTAGTATAAATGAGCTCTTGAATAGCTATTTTGAACTTCCAGCATTTCTCTGTGTCGTGCCCCGGGGTCCCTGAACAATACTCATAACTCACCGAGTGATCAAGATTTCTGGGAGGGGGATTCAGTAGTTTAGCCTCGATCGGATTCAACATACCCAACTGTCTCAGTCGATGGAATAGACTAGCATATGATTCTCCCAAAGGAATGAAGGTTTTCTGTTTCTGCAACCTCTCATTCTTAAAGGCTTGATTTGGCCGGAAACCTGTTCCAGGGAGATTTCTGTAGGCTTTCGGGGGTGGATGGGCATTTTGTAGAGCTAGGTATGGACTTTTTGGAGCCGGCACACGCCATTGTGCGTGAGCGGGAGGTTGGGTATAGGTTTGTGCGTGATGGACGGAAAAATGGGGATCGAGCGGTGGGTAGTAGTGTTGTGGTGGACTCTATGGAGTGTGGGGGTAAGTTTGGTGGTAGGGTTGATAAGTAGGATTTTAACACGTTTTATACCCATACTTGCTTGCGCTTTGAGTGTAATTTGATACAAAATAGTCCCAAAATGCTTACAGATTGCGTTTGATTGCAGGTTTGAGCTATAAAGTGACAAATCGTCAAAGATCGGCTCAAATCGGAGTGAAACCTGCTCAAGTGTCAAAGATCATTAAAGTAAGGACATTCAGAACTTGGTGCGGACCGCACCATCATGTCATGCGGCCGCACCATAGGAGTTCACAGACTGTGAAACTACAAGTCAAACATTATGCGGCCGCGTCCCACTTCATGCGGCCCACGTCTCACTCATGCGGTCGCACAATCTTGCTATGCGGTCGCGTCCAAAAAGTTCAGAAAGTGTCATATTCTAGAAGCAAACCACGCTTCTACCCGTTAGTTAACCACCTAGGTGATACCACGACCCTAGTGCCTTTCTCTATATTAATCACAACTTAGAACATATCCCTTCAACATAAATTAGCTTAAACTTGTAGTTGATAATAGTAGTTATTAAACAAAAACCCCAAAAATTGTTAGAAGTACAATTAGGAGCAAGCACGCATTCCTAGTCTGAACAAATACGCAACTCCATTCCAAGATCCCTGTGGAAATTGACCCCGATACCACTATTCGGGTAAAAGTCTTAGCGCCCGCTCTTTCTACCGTTGTGTGAGGTTGAGTTTGCTGCGATCACTTTTTGGCGCCGTTGCCGGGGAGCTTACGGTGTTGAATATTTGTGTAGCTAGTTTTGTGTTTTGCTTCTCTTTTCTTCTTTTTACTAATTTTATTTTAGTCAATTCACTCAGGTACACATGGCTTTAAACGCAAATGACCCTCTTGGCAACGTGGTCGTGGGGGAGGAGGTTGAGGATCTAGAACAAGAAGACGTATTACCTCAAGCTCCTAGGAGAGGTCGACATGCCAATGCAAATGCCAATGCAAATGAGAATATACCAGACCCTCCTCCACCTCCACCAAGAGTCGCACCAAGAGTTCTACCCAATCAAGGGTACACAAGTGCAATAGTTCCTCCCCGAATCCGGGCGGGGAACTTCCAGATTACAAATGTGATGGTCACCTTGCTCGAACAACGAGGTTATTTCATGGGGGCCGTTGACCAGAATGCTTATAAACACTTGAAGGGCTTCGTGGATAGTTGTTGGGGTAGCAGGCAGACAAATGTTTCGGAGGATGCATTGAGACTTCGACCTTTCCCGTTCTCTCTTTGGGTAAAGGCGTTAGATTGGTTGGAGAGGCTCCCCAATCATTCCATCACTACATGGGATGAGTTGGAGGACAAGTTCAACGCTAAGTGTTTCTCTCCAGGACACATGGTGGCTCTACGGGACGAGATTCTAGCTTTCAAGCAAGAGCCGACTGAACCGTTACACGAGATATGGGAGAGGTTTAGAACAATGGTGAAAGAATGCCCTAACAATGATATGACTGATGTGATGATCCAACAAACATTCTATAGGGGCATCAACACAACCAACCAATATATTGTGAACCAACTGGCGGGAGGAAATTTTATGAAGCTTCCTTACAATGAAGCTTGTGATGTGTTAGATGAGATGGCCGACACATCGTCGGCATAGCAAAGCCGGGCTAATGTGCCTCAAGGTGATCCTACCGTCATACATTTGCATAAGGAGTTACATGATCACGTCCAAACCATTGCCGAACTTACAACAACAATGAATCAGTTGGCTAAAGCGCAGTTACAACAAGTTCAAAACCCGCGCCAAGTCAATGCCATGGAAGGAGTGAATATGATGAAAAAGAGGCAAAGAGGGCAACAACCTCAAGGAAATTTTGATAACTATGATAATGGTGGTGGCTATTCAAATGAATGCTATGATGATCAAAGTGAGGAAGTCCAATACATCAACAACTATCAAGGGAATAGAGGTAATCAAGGGAACCAACAATGGAGACCGTAAGGAAATTGGGGCAATCAACAAGGTGGTAATTGGAACAATAACAACAACCAAGGAGGAAATTGGGGGAACAACAATTCGAGGAATCAAGGGAATTGGAGCGGAAACAACAACAACAATTGGAACATCAACAATGGGCAAGGTGGGTGGAATAACAATGGTGGCCAAGGAAATCGGGGGCAAGGCTTTCAAAGGCCTCCGATGTTTCAACAACCGAACAACCCGCCGCCGTTTCAATCTCAAGGGTCTAGTTCTTCGGGAAATGAATTTTGTAGAATTGAAGTTATGTTTGAGCAAATAATGAAGAAGAACCAAGACTTCGAAGCTCAATTGGCCTCCCACAACACTTCTATTCGTAACTTGGAAGTACAACTTGGCCAAATTTCTCAGTCTTTAAATACTCGCCAAAAGGGTGCTCTACCAAGTGATACGGTAGTAAACCCCAAGGGTAAGCACAATAATCATGTGATGAATGTGACAACGCGAAGTGGAAGAGGCGGTAATGTGCATGCCTCAAGAGGAAACCAAGTTATGGTGGATGAAGATGAGTTACGAGATAATGAAATGCCTTTGGTGGTTGAAGATGTAGTTGAACCAAGTGTGAGAGATGATGTGCGGATTGATATTCATGAGGTTGAAGAAGAGACACAAGAGGCCGTCAACCCGTCTAGGGAACACGTGATTGATATGCCCGAGCCGGTGGTGCCCAAAGCCAAAGCACCCTTACCTCGGCCTCCTCCGCCCTATCCTCAATGGTTGGCCAAGCAAAAGGGTGACAACCAATTTAAGAAATTCATTGAGATGATGAAGAGTTTGACTATCAATGTGCCTTTGGTGGAGGCACTCGAGCAAATGCCGGGGTACGCAAAGTTCATGAAAGAGTTGGTTACAAAAAAGAGATCAATAGAGTGTGAGACAATCAAGATGACCCATCAAGTGAGCGCAATTGTGCATTCTATGGCTCCGAAACTTGAGGACCCCGGTGCATTCACTATCCCATGTACTATTGGAAGTGCCGACTTTGTAAAAGCCCTTTGTGACTTGGGGGCAAGTATCAATTTAATGCCATATTTGGTCTTCAAGACCTTGGGAATCGGACAACCTCGTCCAACTTCTATGAGGCTTCAAATGGCGGACCGGTCAATGAAGCGGCCTTTGGGGATTATTGATGATGTCCTTGTTCATGTTGATAAGTTCATATTGCCGGCCGATTTCGTTATCTTGGATTGTGAGGTGGATTTTGAGGTGCCAATTATCCTTGGAAGACCTTTTCTAGCTACTGGAAAGGCTTTGGTAGATGTCAAAGCGGGAGAGTTGACCTTCCGTGTTGGTGATGAAAAGGTGGTGTTCCATGTGTGCAAATCTATGAGGCAACCGAATAGCACCGAGGTGTGCTTGTTTGTTGACATTGTCACGGCGGTGATAGTGGATGACACAAGGGCAATGGTGAATGTTGGGGACCCACTTGAGGCCATGCTCTTGAACATGGATGTTGATGATGATGCCGGGAGAGTTGAATGTGTAAACGCTTTGCATGGTATGGGCTCGTATTCTTATGAGCCTAGGAAGTTATCCTTGGATCTTGAGAATCGCAAAACTCCCCCAACCAAGCCATCTATTGAGGAGCCGCCAGTGTTGGAGTTGAAACCACTTCCTCCTCACCTCAGGTATGAATACTTGGGCCCTAATTTCACTTTGCTTGTTATTCTTTCGTCTTGCTTGACTAACGTGCAGGTTGACACCAATTTGGCGGTTCTACAAAAGCGCAAGAGGGCGATCAGATGGACATTGGTGGATATTCGGGGTATAAGCCCCGCCTTTTGCATGCATAAGATCATATTGGATGAGGATGCGAGGCCCTCACTTGAACACCAAAGGAGACTCAACGAAGCTATGCAAGAAGTGATTAAGAAGGAAGTTATCAAGTGGCTTGACGCCGGTGTGGTGTATCCTATTTCTGACAGCTCATGGACTTCTCTGGTGCAATGCGTACCGAAGAAGGGCGGGATGACTGTGGTAACCAATGCTAACAATGAGTTGATTCCTACTCGGACGGTGATGGGATGGAGAGTTTGTATGGACTATAGAAAGCTTAACAAGGTGACTCAAAAGGATTATTTCCCGCTGCCGTTCCTCGACCAAATGCTTGATCATCTTGCGGGTCGGTCGTTCTATTTCTTTTTAGATGGGTATTCAGGGTACAATCAAATTCTCATCGCCCCGGAAGATCAGGAAAAGACGACCTTTACTTGTCCCTACGGCACATTCGCATTTTCGAGGATGCCGTTTGGATTGTGTATTGCCCCAGTGACCTTTCAACGATGTATGATGGCAATTTTCACCGACATGGTGGAAGATATATTGGAGGTCTTTATGGATGATTTTAGCGTGGTGGGGGAATCCTTTGAAGAATGCTTGACAAATTTGGATCGTGTGTTGGCCCGATGTGTAGATACAAACCTAGTTCTCAATTGGGAAAAATGCCATTTTATGGTAGAAGAGGGTATTGTATTGGGTCATAAGATTTCGAAGAGAGGTATTGAAATTGACAAAGCCAAGATTGAAGTCATTTCAAGGTTACCTCCCCTACTTCTGTCAAAGGGGTGAGGAGCTTTTTGGGGCACGCGGGTTTCTACCGAAGGTTCATCAAAGATTTCTCTAAGGTAGTTAACCCGTTGTGCAAGTTGTTAGAGAAGTAGGCCAAGTTTGTCTTTGATGAGAAATGCATGGAGGCGTTCGAGTTTCTAAAACACAAGTTGACAACTACCCCTATCATTACCACACCCAATTGGAGCTTGACATTTGAGCTCATGTGCGATGCTAGTGATGTTGCGGTAGGGGCGGTCTTGGGCCAAAGGATCAACAAGATGTTCCATCCGGTGTACTACTCAAGCAAGATGATGAATGAAGCTCAAAGAAACTATACAGTCACCGAGAAGGAGTTGCTAGCTATTGTGTTTTCCATGGAAAAGTTCCGACCATACCTTATGGGGGCCAAAGTGATTATCCATACCGATCATGCCGCCCTTAGGTATTTGATGACCAAGAAAGATTCAAAAGCAAGGTTGATGAGATGGGTGCTACTTCTTCAAGAGTTTGATTTAGAAATTGTGGACCGGAAAGGAAGTGAAAATCAAGTGGCGGACCACTTGTCCCACTTGGAGGAAGAGGGGAGGCCTTCTGACGGCCTTGAGATCAATGATGCGTTCCCGGATGAACAACTCCTTGCGGTATCTATGCATGATATGTCGTGGTTTGCCGATTGTAAGCACGTGATTTTTGACCCTCCCCGGGAATTTTTACGTTCTTAAGCTTAAATATGTGAAATTGGGTCTAGTATAGCTATTTTAACTATTTTTACTTTATTTCGTTGCAAAAAGAAAAATTTCAAAAAATATATATATAAATTTTAGTTTATGTATCTCTCATAAACTTGAAAAATACAAAAATTGCACTTTATTTTTGTACTTTATATAATTTCGAAAATTACAAAAAATATAGTTCTATTAAGGTTTTATAGTCATTTTTAACTTTGAAAAATACAAAAATATTACCTCATATTTTATCTTAATATTTAAAAACGAAAATTACAAAAAAATAGTTTTATTAATATTTTGTAGCTATTTTAAACCTTGAAAAATATTTAAAAAGATATAGTTTTGTTTAAATACTAGTCTTATTTTTGGTAGTTATTTTGCTTACATAGGACTAGTTAAGCAACGTGTTTCTATTTCTCGGGTCCGGGCAAAAGAATAATATTCGGGTTCAAACTACCCGGTTTTAGGCCTAATTTTCGGACCTAGCCCATAATAAACCGTATCCAGGACACATGGGGAACCCCACCACGCGTGGGGGACATATGCCTCGAACCCCACCACGCGTGGGGCTCATTCTTCTTGGCAAAACATTACAAAACACGGACAAACAAGCCAAAAAGGGGGACTTCCGTTTTTTTAGGATAGCCACTGTAGACCTTCTTCTTAAAAAAGAAGAAGGAGAAAACCTACTGAAAACGACCACCGGACCCCCCCTTTCACCGTGAAACCACTCCTCCAACGCCACCCTCATTCCAGGTCAAGCAGCGGCAGCTGCTGCTGCGTTACCCACCACCCTCCTGTCCAAACAACTACTTCCCCGGCAGCCCCACCGTCGTCAACAACCCACCCCGTCGCAACCCCAGTCCCGTCGACCTCAACCAAAACCCAGCAACCCCGACTCGACCACTCACCACCTTCTCAAACACCGTCTTCAACGACAACAACCCATCCATCAAACCACCCCGAGCACCGGACCAACACCCCCACGCTCGAACACCCCCTCGTCACCACTGTTCGCCACCTTCTTCCTCATCGTTACGACCACCAGTCCAAAACCAACAACCCGTCAGCCACCTTCCTCGTCGGAACTCCATCGTCGACCCCGTCCAAACACCCAGCTCCCCCGACGCCATAATGTGAAACCTCTACTGCCTCACGTCAAAAACCAGCTCAACACCACTCCTCCGCCCAGCTGCTCCAAACAGGCCCGTCAACCACTGCCCGCAACCCCACCGTCCAAACGCGACCACCACTGCTTCAGCTCATGTTATCGTGGTTCTTTCATTGTTGTCGTGCAGTCCGTTGAGGTCGTCTTTGTTCGTCGAGGTCCGGCGCGTCGAGTTTGTTCGTTGAAGTCGATGTTGAGGTTCGGTCCATGGCTCTATGCGTTTCTGTTTATTCAGGTTAGTAGGCCTCGATGTATTGGATTAAAGAAATTTTACGTTCAATGTTTGAAGTCGCAATATATCAAATTGATATGATAATTTTCTGCTTATGTTTCACCGCATGCATTTTAGTTCATTTTTGTGTTATGTTATTATTGATTACTTGATGTCATTTGACTTAGTTGTATTAGTAGTCCCAAGATTAGTATTGTTATTATTTACGTTCAATGTGTTATGTTATTATTGTCTTAGTTTATTTGGACAAAATCGGTATTAGTACCTGTTGTTGCTACGCCCGAAACACTCATTCGCTTAACTTCTTTTAGCAAATCTTGACAAGTTATGAGATTGTAGTGGTGAAGAAGCCGTAAGGTTTAGCATTGTTAAAGGCGTTAAAATGGCATCCTTTAAAAATAAATAAATAATTATAAAAGAAAATAATAAATAAAAAAAAAAAAAAGACGAGCTTCGCTAAATAAAAAAGTACAAATTGCGGAGCCCTCGCAAATATAGGTGTTAAATACTTAGATTCCGGGACGGGCCGTTTAGTAAATTTCACGGTCCTACCCCAAAATAATAATGCGCTAGTTGCTTTAGGCGCGCCTTTAATAATGTTATCTCCCTAAACTCGGGTGCACATTTATGTGACCCAAATCCAAATCTCAACGGAGTCGAAATGTGTCTCTAGTCACGGGCGCATTGATTGTGGCGTGGCCCGAGATGCATTTCCATGACGTTGCAAATTCCTTTAAAAAATAAGAATGAGATGAGCCTCGCCGAATAAAAATACAAATTGCGGGGCCCTCAGTAAATACTTGTTTTAAATTACTTAGAATTCAGGAGGGCCGCTTAGTGAATTTCGTGGCCTTCCCAAAATAATAACGCGATAGTCTCTTTAGGCGCGTGTTTAATAATTTACTTTCTTAAGCTCGGGTGTGCATTTCATGCGACCCAAATCCGATCCCAAAACATCAAATAAAATGTGTTCCGGATTATGGGTGCATTTCATGTGACGTAGTCCAAAGACGTGTTTTAAATGATGTTCACATTTCTTTTAAAACAATAATAGTAAAGCGGTTAAAAGATAAATTTGCACATAAGTTCATATTGTATTAAAAATCAGATAAATAAGCCAAATATAACAGTTGAGCGACCGTGCTAGAACCACGGAACTCGGGAATGCCTAACACCTTCTCCCGGGTTAACAGAATTCCTTATCTAGATTTCTGGTACGCAGACTGTAATATAGAGTCATTCTTTTCCTCGATTCGGGATTAAAATTGGTGACTTGGGACACCCTAAATCTCCCAAGTGGCGACTCTGAAATAATTAAACCAATCCCGTTTCGATTGTCCTTTAATTGGAAAAAACTCCCCTCGCGCCCCCTCGGGCGCGTAAAAAGGAGGTGTGACAGCTCTGGCGACTCTGCTGGGGAAGAAAAACCCAGAACCACTGGTTCAGGGTTAAGAATTCGAGCTTAGAATAATTGTTATTATTTGGCTTTATTTATTATCTGATTATTACATGTTTTGAGCCTAATGTGCTAAATGCTGCTTTTACCGCTTTGATATTATTTGAACTGTATATAAACTGTGCCGAAACCTTTCTCTTCTTACCTCCGGGGATGTGCTTACTGGTTGAGACTCCCTATTCTGTTAGTGTCATACCCTAAATAAAAGAGGCTCGGAAAGTTTCTAAGCCGGCTGGCCTTTTGGTTCCCGGAAAGGAGCTCCTTCCTCAGCTCGAGTTGTCCGCTCGGGTACACTGTCTAGAACACCGACCCAGGTTTTTGAACCTAGTATAACAAGGAGTTTTTTCCAATTAAAGGACAGTCGAAACGGGATTTGTTTATTTATTTCAGAGTCGCCACTTGGGAGATTTAGGGTGTCCCAAGTCACCAGTTTAATCCCGAATCGAGGAAAAGAATGACTCCATATTACAGTCCGCGAACCAGAAATCCGGATAAGGAATTCTGTTAACCCGGGAGAAGGTGTTAGGCATTCCCGAGTTCCGTGGTTCTAGCACGGTCGCTCAATTGTCATATTTGGCTTATTTATCTGATTTTAATACAATTATGAACCGATGTGCCAATTTTAACTCTTTACCACTTTATTATTATTATTATTTTTAAAATAAAATAAAATTGTGAACATCGTTTAAAACATGTATTTGGATTACGTCACATGAAATGCACCCGCAATCCGGAACACATTTTTATTCAATGTTTTAGGATTTAGATTTGGGTCGCATGAAATGCGCATCCGAGTTTAAGAAGGTAAAATTAATTAAATCGCGCCTAAAGAGTCTAGCGTATCATTATTTTGGGTAGGGCCGTGAAATTTGCTAAAACGGCTCCTCCCTAATTCTAAGCGATTAAATGTACATTTATTGAGGGCCCCGCAATCTATACATTTCATTAAGCGAGGCTCATCTCATTTATTTGGACAAATCTTAAAACGACTACATTTTTCTATAAAAATGAGTCTCTAAAATAAAGAAAGAAAATCCTAATTTATTACTAGCTTTTATTATTTTAAGAAGACATGACATGCTAATTGCTTGATTAATACAAATATTGATGAAAAAGGAATTTCACTCTTAATTTCGAAATTATAAATAAAATAAAAATTCAACAACTAATATTCAAAATAAACAAATATAGCTAGATTAAAACTTAGCATTGTTATTTTTTTAAAAAAATATTATTGAGATTAATTATTCACAATCATTTGAAACTAAATTTAACCATAATTACTAAAGCTTATTAGAAAGTTTATTAGACTTAAACGTTCTTCTAATCTTGCTTAAGCTCAAGTCATGCCTTAATGCCTAATTTACGATGTTTAATTTAAATTCGTGTCTTAGCTAAATTTAGCTACTTGTTCATGATCAACCTATAATCTTGAAGCCTTCATAACTAGTGAATTAACCTATTTTGCCGAACCGATTTATTACAGACTAACTTATGATATTATTTTCTTATTCCAATTATTATTTAGTAATTCATGAAATAGCTTAAATACAATCAACAAAAGGAACAAAGAAAAAAAAACGAAATTAAAACTTCAAATTTTCATTCTTCATATGTATTCACGCTTCATATTTCGGATTACAATAACCAGCTTTTCAGTTGTGTACCTGATATTGGAAGCAAAAGAAAATGAATATGAGAATCAGCAGCAGCAGTAAAATCAGTACAACACAGCAACAATAGCCCAGCAACAGTAACAAACCAGTGGAGTAGTAATCCAAAAAAAAACAAAATCTTCCAGCTTTGATGAAACAACAATTAATTCTGATTTCAAACAACAAAAGAAAGCAGAATATTTTTTTTTAGTTTTTATTTTTATTTTTTGAAAGCTTAAATATTTTTCGAAATTTTCTATCTCTTAAATGTTCAGCCCTTTTCCCTCTCTTATTTTCAGATTTGTTTCTCTCTCTCGTATCTTTTTTGTCTGTGTATTTCTCTTCTCCTCTTTATTTGTCTTCAAGACTTCTTATAACCCATCCCATAAATCTTTTAATCAATTAAATCAATACTTTTTCTCTACCCAACCCATTATCTTTCCACTCATCCCCATTACATTAAATAAACATATCACACCACCCCATTATATTTTGTCCCCCATGCTTTATTTAAAATAATGCAAGATTCCCCTTTAATTTAAATCTTGTCCCCCCTTTATATTAAATAATCATATCACAACCCACCCCATTTCATTTTGTCCCCCATGCTTCAAATAAACAATTACAAAATGTACAATTCCTAAACTACCCCTTCCGACCTTACTGAAATTACCAAACTACCCCTGAACGTATTACAAATTTACCAAACTACCCATCAGCTATAACACATCAATTAATCAAACTTAACCAAAATATAGACAATATGATCAATTTCTAACAATGTTCAAACAACAATATGAACACGGATGAACATCATAACAACAATATCACATGAACATGATTTTAACAACATTTCAACAACAAATCACATGAACACAAATTGAACAACCAAGAACAACTAAAATTTGATTGAACAATATTTTAGCAACAAACAATCCTATTTTCGGATTCAACAACAACAACAAACAAAGTATGAAGATTTCTAAATTCAATCATATTGAACTTAAAATCAACTCTAACAACATTACAACAAACAATTCTTATATTAAACTTTAAACAAGATTATGAGAACAATTCAAGCAATAATCATAAATGGTAAACAAGAAATCAAACTATACAAAATTCGGATTCAAGATCATCCAAACAAAGTATGAACATGAATGAATCTATTTTAAGACAACAAACATGACGGATTAAACGATTAAAACAATATATTCCTTTAATACAACTAAATTCTTTAAACAAATAACAAGATCGACGAAGAAACAATTATGAACTTAAACTTGAACTTAACAATATTAACAATTTCTAACAATACATAAACACATGAAACAAATTGAAGAAATAGTTGATTAAATTTCAATTTGAATCTAACAAACATCAAACTAACAAATACTTACTTAAACAATAATACAAACATGAAATGAATATGAAAACAATTAATTAAACTTCTATTTTGAAATCTGAAAATTAATTTTAACAAAGCACATGAACATGAACAAACTAGAAAAATGATTTCAACGATGAACAACGAACAAAACAAGAATTGAATTCTTTAACGATTTTGGATCCGGAAAATACCAAACAAAAATATGGACGATAAATGAGATTCAAAAAAAAACAACTAACCAGAAATGAAACGACGAACAACGATTGTAAACAAATCCGTCCGGGCTTCGACTCAACGAAAAACCCTCGACTTTTGACAAAACGAAGAAGACGAAGCAACAACGAAACAATAGCAACTGTTGCGACGAGCAGCAGCATGCAGTCCGTCGAGAAGCAGCATGAAGCAGACGCCCTTGCAGCAGCACGACGGAGGAAGAAGAAGTAGCGGCGGCGACAGGCAGTAGCAGCGGCGACTCCACACAGCAGCAGCAGTCGACGTAGCAGTGCGAGCAATTGACGCAGCAGCATGGAGAAGATGGCGACAGGGTTGTCGACTGAGTTTGGGTAGTGTCCGCGTGGGGCTGCTGGAGGTCGACGGACAGTAGCATCTGGAGCGAGGTGGAGGAGTCGATGGATGCCGGACGAAGAAGAAGAAATAACGAAGGTGTTCGGCGAAGGGGTCATCGCTTGGTTTGAAGGAGACGGAGGCAACGGGGTCGTAGCAGCCATGAATGGCTACTGCGTGCACTGTGTGTGTGCAGTGAAGGTGAGGAGGATGGAGGGGCAGCCATTGATGTGTGCTTGAGGAGGCTTGAGGAAGAAGAAGAAGAAGATAGGAGGGGGGCGGATGGTTTAGGTCTTTTAGGGTTTTTGTCTTCTTTTTGTTTTGTTTTTTTTTGTTTGTTTTGTAAAATGTAAGACAAAGGGGTTTAGGTCTTTTGGGTTATGGACTGGGTCGACTCAGTTCGAAATGGACTGGGTCGTAGGGAAGATTGGGCCAATTTTTGGGCATGTGGCTTGAAATTGAAGAAGAGGCCTAATTCCGACTTTCTTTATATTTTTGCTCTCTTTTCTTCTTTTATTTCTCTAAAACTAAATTATAAAAATACTTAAACTATTATTAAGAATTAAATTAAGTTATAAAAGCGCAAATTAACTCCCAATAACAATTAACGCACAATTAAGTATTAATTAAGCATAAAATTGTATATTTGGACATTAAATGCTAAAAATGCAAACGATGCCTATTTTTGTAATTTTTTAATTTTTGTAAAACAAATTTAATTACTAACAACTATAGAATTAAATCCTACATGCAAAATGCGACATATTTTTGTATTTTTTATTAATTTATCAAATAAACACGCACAGACAAATACAAATAATTATTCAAAATATCACAAAATTGCACACCAAAGAAAAATCATTTTATTTTTGGATTTTTTGGGAGTAATTCTCATATAGGGCAAAAATCACGTGCTTACAGCTGCCCCTCTTTGCCCGGAGACACGAAGGGTTTTCGTGCAAAGATAAAGCGAGCGATTTTTGCCCATCCGAGTACTCCGTGTGAAGCATTTTTTGAAAAAGATTTGACCGAACCTTTGCTTCAAAGGTTTCCTACATATCCTGGGCTAAACAGGAATCAGGTCAATGTAGTTCGGGAAGTTTTTGGTAGCTGGGACTACCGTGGGACTGCGATGTTACTGCTGTTGCATGCTGTTATCACTGCTTACCGATCTCCTTGTTACACCGTGCTTAAAAGAAAACAAGAAGCTAGGCTAGACTAAAATTTGTTCTTGTTGCCTTGCTTTCTTGTCGGCTTGTGTTTCCTCCGGTGCTTTTCTTCCGATGCTTTTCTTCTTTTTGACACATGCACTTGAGTTTATGATGGGACCTCTTGTTGTAACCTTCTGCTTCCCGGTGCTGGGGATTTTATTGTTTACTGCTGGGGATTCCTGTTGTAACCTTCCGCCTTCTGGTGGGGTTACTGATTCCAAAAATCTGTAATACAAGACTAAAAAGTTGCTTCAATGCAAAATTATGAAATGTATGCCCGCATTATATTGGTGGGCGACCTAGAGCTGAATGTATTCCCGCATTTTACTGGTGGGCGACCTAGAACATGAATGTATTCCCGCATTTTACTGGTGGGCGACCTAGAATTGAAATGTATTCCCACATTTTACTGGTGGGCGACCTAGAACTGAAATGTATTCCCGCATTTTACTGGTGGGCGACCTAGAACTGAAATGTATTCCCGCATTATACTGGTGGGCGACCTAGAACTTAAAAGTATTCCCGCATTCTACTGGTGGGCGACCTAGAACTGAAATGTATTCCCGCATTT
Organism: Nicotiana sylvestris; assembly: GCF_000393655.2. Taxonomy (NCBI): domain Eukaryota; kingdom Viridiplantae; phylum Streptophyta; class Magnoliopsida; order Solanales; family Solanaceae; genus Nicotiana; species Nicotiana sylvestris. The sequence goes on from NC_091062.1 coordinate 69,155,947, forward strand.
TACTGGTGGGCGACCTAGAACTGAAATGTATTCCCGCATTCTACTGGTGGGCGACCTAGAACTGAAATGTATTCCCGCATTTTACTGGTGGGCGACCTAGAACTGAAATGTATTCCCGCATTTTACTGGTGGGCGACCTAGAACAGAAAGTATTCCCGCATTTTACTGGTGGGCGACCTAGAACTGAAATGTATTCCCGCATTTTACTGGTGGGCGACCTAGAACAGAAAGTATTCCCGCATTTTACTGGTGGGCGACCTAGAACTGAAATGTATTCCCGCATTTTACTGGTGGGCGACCTAGAACAGAAAGTATTCCCGCATTATACTGGTGGGCGACCTAGAACTGAAATGTATTCCCGCATTTTACTGGTGGGCGACCTAGAACAGAAATGTATTCCCGCATTTTACTGGTGGGCGACCTAGAACTGAAATGTATTCCCGCATTTTACTGGTGGGCGACCTAGAACAGAAAGTATTCCCGCATTATACTGGTGGGCGACCTAGAACTGAAATGTATTCCCGCATTTTACTGGTGGGCGACCTAGAACATAAAGTATTCCCGCATTTTACTGGTGGGCGACCTAGAACAGAAAGTATTCCCGCATTTTACTGGTGGGTGACCTAGAACAGAAAGTAAAAGGACAGAAATGTATGCCTCTGTTATATGGGCGGGCTCCCAACTTCAATGCTAACTTAGGAGGAAATGCGTCTCCTATGGGTAAACTAAACTTAGGAGGAAATGCGTCTCCTATGGGTAAAAGTAAATTTAGGAGGAAATACGTCTCCTATGGGTAAACTAAACTTAGGAGGAAATGCGTCTCCTATGGGTAAACTAAACTTAGGAGGAAATGCGTCTCCTATGGGTAAAACTAAATTTAGGAGGAAATGCGTCTCCTGTGGGTAAAACTAAACTTAGGAGGAAATGCGTCTCCTGTGGGTAAAAGTAAATTTAGGAGGAAATGCGTCTTCTATGGGTAAACTAAACTTAGGAGGAAATGCGTCTCCTATGGGTAAACTAAACTTAGGAGGAAATGCGTCTCCTATGGGTAAAACTAAACTTAAGAGGAAATGCGTCTCCTATGGGTGAAACTAACTTAGGAAGTGCGTCTCCTATTGGCGGAACTAGACTTAGGAAGTGCGTCTCCTATTGGCAAAGGCGTGGAATGTATTCCCTTGTTATACAGGTGGGCGCCTAAAATATGCAATGGACAGACAAGAAAAGTATTCCTCTCGTTATTCGGGTGGGCGCCTGGCTTCAATAACAACTTTGAAAATAAAATCCTTTTCGAGGGCGGATGAACCCAAAATATCCTATTCGAGGGCGGATGAACCCACAATATCCTATTCGAGGGCGGATGAACCCAAAATATCCTATTCGAGGGCGGATGAACCCAAAATATCCTATTCGAGGGCGGATGAACCCAAAATATCCTATTCGAGGGCGGATGAACCCAAAATATCCTATTCGAGGGCGGATGGACCCAAAATATCCTATTCGAGGGCGGATGAACCCAAAATATCCTATTCGAGGGCGGATGAACCCAAAATATCCTATTCGAGGGCGGATGAACCCAAAATATCCTATTAGAGGGCGGATGAACCCAAAATATCCTATTCGAGGGCGGATGAACCCAAAATATCCTATTCGACGGCGGATGAACCCACAATATCCTATTCGGGGGCGGATGAACCCAAAATATCCTATTCGAGGGCGGATGAACCCAAAATATCCTATTCGAGGGCGGATGAACCCAAAATATCCTATTCGAGGGCGGATGAACCCAAAATATCCTATTCGAGGGCGGATGAACCCAAAATATCCTATTCGAGGGCGGATGAACCCAAAATATCCTATTCGAGGGCGGATGAACCCAAAATATCCTATTCGAGGGCGGATGAACCCAAAATATCCTTAAGACTTGAAAATGTCTTACCTCGAATACTTGCTGGGGATAACACTGTTGGGGAATTATTTACTTACCTGTTGGGGGGTAAAATGTTATCAGTTGGGGATAACGCTGTCGAGGATAACACTGTTGGGGGATTCTGATTCTTTCAGAACTAGTGCTTCACTGAGCTCAAGTTTCATCCCTTTGCTGGGGAACAACTTCCTCCATAGAACTTATTATGTTGGGGGCAACACTGGTTCTAAGACCACTTCCCTTGAGACTGGCGTTATCTTTATTCTTTCCCGCATGGGTACCTGACTTCCAGAAAATTTTCTAAGCGGAAGGAAAATTTTCTGCCCCAGTTTGATAATATCCCTTGCGGCATGCATTTCTGGCATCAATGCCATTTCCTTTACCTGTTTCAAATCAAACAAAATTTGTTAGTTTAAAACATGGTGGTTGGTTGTGATACCCCTACTGGGATGGCTTTTCCCTTTCTCCTTCCTTGCTCTGCGTTCCACAGCTTGTTGGGGATGATATTATGTGCTGGGGATAATCCCTTCCTGCTGGGGATATCCGTCTTCTTTTGTGACATAGCTCGGAAGCTGGCATTTCCCCGACCTTTTAGTCCTAGTATGAATTTCCCAAATCATGCTCATTGCTCTCCTTGATTTGCCCACGGGCTTTGGCCTTGAGGTTTATAACTTTGGTTTTGGCAAGGATATCCCTTTTGACACTCGTCAATCCTTTTGTCAATTCCCTTTTGCTGGGGATATTTTCTTGACACTGGCCTCGCGTTTGTTCCTCGCTGACTACACCATTTGGATGCACTAGTCAGATCTCATTTTGTATAATTGGGAAGCTGATGACATATTTTGAAGTCATTTCATACTTATTCTGACCGGACAGACTCTATTGGGGAAATTTTTTTATGAAAGGAGAAAGATAAAAGATACAAAACAAAAGATAAAGGAAACGATGACTCTTTTACAAAAGAAACTATAAATAAAAACCTATCAAACGCAGATACCGACTCTAATGGCCATGACATGCGTATGTGGCCTATCCTCTACCGTCAATCATCTTTCAAGATCTTCAATTGGCGATTCCCCATTGGATTCTTAATCTTATTCGACTTGTAGTGCCCGAAGGGTTTTCACTATCAAGTCTCTCTCATTTTTTGTTCTTCTCTCAGCTTTCATCGCCTTATGGTGCCTGTGAAGGTTTTCACCGATAAGACTCTCTCATTTGTATCACTTTCCAGCTGGGGATTTGGAGTGTTGCCGGTATGACTCTCTCTGCTGGAGATTAGAGTCCTTTCTGCTGTGGAACAGAATGTTATGTTCGCCGGTAAGACTCTCATTTGTCTGACTTGGCATCTTTTGAAGACTGGTCAGAAGGTCTTTCTTTGGACCGTAATGTGGGTTTTGGATAGGGCTAGAAAAAAAAGGGTATTAAAGGCTCAAAAATGCATTAATTCTGGGTTATTAGTTACAACTTTCGGAACTAGATTTATTTACCACAAACGCAACTTTTGCCCCAGTTTCTTGCTTGGGGATATTTTACTTGATTGATTTATATTTTTTTCAAAACTATGACCGAGCCGTGAAGCGCCTACGTATCCTCTTTGAGGAATCAGGTCAAACGTAGTTCCCAATTCCTCTTTTTTCATTTGACTTTCTTTTGTTTTTTTTTCTTCATGTTTTCATGCCATGCTCGCGTTTTCTAGTCGTTTTTACTGATTCCGAACGAGGGGTATGAAAGAAAAATAAGTAAGGCTCAAAAAGGGGTAACGAAGGATAAAGTGTTTAGGTAGCAGAACAAAATGCCTTCGTCATTCCAGTCTTCAAAACATGCCAAATGCAAACAACACAACAAACAATAGATTTATAGTCTCTTCCGACGGTGCTGGGCTTGACAATTATGTTAAACATATGTTTGTTCATTTGTCACTTCTAAAGCACCGTTGGGCGACACTCTCATTCTCTTTTATTATGAACGACCCTCATGCCAATTTAGGCGAATCTTTATTTAACGGTTTTCTTTGTGTTTGCCCCAGTTCCACATGACTCGGGCTCCAAATAATCTCAAACCGTTCTTATTTCCTTTAAATGCTTTGATCACCTTCTCAGGGTTTTATGATTAACTTTTAAGACTAGGCCCAAACTGGGTGCGCATGTCATGTCCCTAGAATCGGCATTGAACAAAAATGATAAAAGGACTAAACAAAAAGATGACTGGAAATAATAAAAGACCGGATTTTGTATTAGACTACCGGTGAAATGGTTTAAATAACAAAACAAACAAAACAATCCAGAACAAAATCCTAAAACAAACTGGACAAGACAACATCCGACTTATAACCCTAATAATCCGAACAACAGAAATGACAACAAAATGAGCCACCACAAGCTTCTCTCTTGCTGACCAAGGAACGAAACGTCCTCCCACTTTATCAAAATTGGCATTTTAGCCACTGAGCTTTGCATCAATACTGCCGAGACCATTACCAGCTTCAATCTCATCAACCTCCGTCGGCAAGTTCTCGAGGGGGTTCGAGTGCTCCATGTCACTGTTATTAATCACAACCCGCCCTTCTCGGATCATTTTCTCTACTTCCCTTCTCCAACTATGACAGCTCTCAATGTTGTGCCCTATGACATTGGAGTGGTAGGCGCATCGCGCTGCCGGATCAAAGCTCCTTGCAAGTGGATTTGGAGTACATGCGGGGAGTGGTTCAATCGAGCCAGCATGCCTTAGCCTTTCAAACAGACTGGCATAAGATACCCCGATAGGGGTGAGAGCCTTTTCTCGTTTCAGCAACCTCTTCATTCTTGCATGTTGACAGGGCCGGAAACCTGATCCAGATGGCTTTTGGTAGGCTTGTATGGGTGGGTAAGCATTTCGTGGAGTCGGGTACCTGGGAAGTGAGGTATGGCTTTTGAGGTCACGGGGAAAGAAGTGGTGTTGGGGAGCGGAGAAACATTGAAGAGTGATGGAGCTACTCGGATAGCTGGGAAAGCTGCCATAAATGGGTTGGGATGGAGAGTATGGAGAATCTTCCATTATGGTGTTGGGTGCTTGGGAAATGACCGAGTTCAAGAGGCTTGGCGGTGGAGGGGGTGGTGCTTTTCCCGTTATCCATGCCTGATACATGTCTGCCACATGCTGTCTCAGCATTTTCACTTCTTCTACCAACCTGTTGTTCTGTTCGACCAATTGTTGTCGGTCATCAGTACCGATCCACTCGGTTCTGCGGTTCTGAGCCATTGTCCTTTGATTTTGCTTTGCAGGGAGGAGTTACCACAACCAACCACTTTCTATACATGGACACATCAAAGGGAAGCCATCACGTTAGTGTTAGGGCATTGGACAGACAATCATGTATCAGAGATACAATGTACCTAAGCAGTTAGACAATTGTGCCCCCTGAAAATCTTCCACACTCTCTTTTATTTATTTTTTATTATATTTTTTATTTTATTTTAGTGGTGGTCGAATCTTATGGAGATTGCCTACGTATCATGACCCCGCATGAATCAGACCGAGCGTAGTTCGGACCCAATAAAAGATAAACAATGCTAAACATTTTTTTTTCAATTTTCATGTTAAAACAAACTGAGTTTCAAAGGTTTGAAGATGACCTACAAGCTGGAAAATCAAACAACCCACATATTCTAATTAAAAGATTTACAAATGGCCAATTTCTTTCCCCGTTTGACAAATGCAACCAAACGGTTATTTTTGCAAATGTGGCCCCTTCCAACTTTCACATGAATTTGAGGCCGGGGAGGATTATTTTATGACACTTTACACACTTGTCCATTCTTTTACGAAAATAACCTTTCGACAACTGACAGATACTCTAAGGTTATTTCGGCAAGAACGGTTCAAGACGCGGCCGAAGTTGGCTCGGGTTATTTTGACTAAAAAAAAATCCAAACGGTATTCACCTGACCGCTGACTCTTTTTTTTTCTTTTCAAATTATACTAAAAACCTGATGTTGCAAACACGACCCTTCAGCGCCTCGGGGACAAAGATTTATAGGGCTGTGTGGGTCAACTAGACCAAAATCCTAAACAGGACCCAAAAAAAAGTGGCTGTTTATGCAAAGTCAGCCTTCCGGCGTCCCTCTCGGGAACATTCGGCTATTTTTGACAAAACAGCATCACCCGACTTATTTATGACTCTTTTTATCATTTTTCGAATTAGAAAAGTCAATATTGCAAACACGGCCTTTCAACGCCTCGGGGACGAAGATTTTTAAGGCTGTGTGGGTCAACTGGTCAAAATCTTAAAAATGACCCAAAGGTGGCTGTTTATGCAAAGTCAGCCTCCCGGCGTCCCTTTCGGGAACATTCGGCTATGTCTTCATAAAACAGCGTCACCCGACTTCTCTATGACAAAATTAAAATTTTGACATGTTTTTTTTTTTTGGCTATTTTAGCAAAAGGGAAGGTTGGACACCACTAGACTTATTTATGACAAAATAAAAAATTTTGACACGTTTTTTATTTATTTTTTTGGTTTTTGACTATTTTAGCAAAAAAGGGGGTTGGACCCGATGAGGGTTGCCTACGTATCTCACATCCGGTGAGAATCAAACCCACGTAGTTCGGGCCTCGCGAATAAGTAATTGAACTAATATATTTTTTTTTAATTGGAACTATGAAAAAACTACTTCAAAAGAAGAAAGGAAGTTTTTTTTTTTATTCTAAAGAAAAAAAAGAAAATATTTTTGGATTTTTACTTTTGATAAAAGAAATGCTTGTAAAAAATATTTTTTTGAATTTTGAATTTTCTTTTCAATTTTGAAAGAAGTATCAAAATATTTTCGGTTTTTTTTTTTTAAAAAACATTTTTATTATTTTTTGTTTTATCAACAATGGAAAATAAAGATATTTATATTATTTTTTGCAAGACATATTTTTTTGGAATTTTACTTTGAATTTTCTTGGCAAGACAAATATTCTTTGCAACAAATAAAGATATATATATTTTGGAAATAAAAAAACTTTTCAGATTTATATATATATTTGCGACAAATAATGAAAGACTTTTTTTTTTTTTTTGCATTTTCATAATCAAATAAATAATAAAAAAAAACATTTTAAAAATAAGACTGTTTTTCATTTTCATTTTCATGGCAAGACAAACTATATATTTTTCTATTTTTTTTTTTGAAAAACAAAACAGAACAACGACTCTTTTTTTCTTTTCTTAGCTTTTAATAAAACAAACTAATAAGACATTTTTTTTCATTTTCTCAAAATTTCGGCAGAGTTTTGACTGTATTTGGGCATTTGTTTTCTTTTCAAAATAAACAATCAATTCCCTAACCGCTATTTCTTTTTTTTCAATTTCAAAATATTATTCTTGATATTCACAAGTCAGTCAACACACAAGTCCGAATCAAATTAATGCGCAAGTAGTAATAAGTAAGATGCATCAGGATGGTCATTTTCATTTTTGGTGCACCTGTCCTAGACAGACTCAACCCCTGTGTTGAGCCTCTAAAGTCAGATGCAAGTGATGCAAACAAACGTTCCTACTAGGGATCCGACATGTGGCTTTGTTATACTAGGTTCAGAACCTGGGTGTTTGTTCTAGACCTGGCTTACCCGAGCGGACAGCTCGAGCCGAGGGGTAGCGTACCGGGAATACAGAAGCTTCACCGGCTTAGCAACTTGTCCGAACCTCGTTCTAAATTGGGATTTGACACTATACAGAAAAGAAGTCGTACGAAGTACACCTTTCTTCATGATTTAGAAGACTCAGAGAGGAGATGGGTTTCGGCACAGTTTATACACAGTTCACGTAATATCAAAGCGGTAAAAGCAGTATTTAGCACATTAGGCTCAATCATGTAAAAATCAGATAAAACCAAATATAACAATTTATATGAGCTCGAATTTCTAACCCTGAACCACTGGTTCTGGGAATGTTATCCCCAGCAGAGTCGCCAGAGCTGTCACACCTCCTTTTTCCGCCCCCGTTAGGGTACAAGGAGTTTTTTCCAATTAAAGGACAGTCGAAATGGGATTTGTTTATTTATTTCAGAGTCGCCACTTGGGAGATTTAGGGTGTCCCAAGTCACCAGTTTAATCCCGAATCGAGGAAAAGAATGACTCCATATTACAGTCCGCGAACCAGAAATCCGGATAAGGAATTCTGTTAACCCGGGAGAAGGTGTTAGGCATTCCCGAGTTCCGTGGTTCTAGCACGGTCGCTCAATTGTCATATTTGGCTTATTTATCTGATTTTAATACAATTATGAACCGATGTGCCAATTTTAACTCTTTACCACTTTATTATTATTATTATTTTTAAAATAAAATAAAATTGTGAACATCGTTTAAAACATGTATTTGGATTACGTCACATGAAATGCACCCGCAATCCGGAACACATTTTTATTCAATGTTTTAGGATTTAGATTTGGGTCGCATGAAATGCGCATCCGAGTTTAAGAAGGTAAAATTAATTAAATCGCGCCTAAAGAGTCTAGCGTATCATTATTTTGGGTAGGGCCGTGAAATTTGCTAAAACGGCTCCTCCCTAATTCTAAGCGATTAAATGTACATTTATTGAGGGCCCCGCAATCTATACATTTCATTAAGCGAGGCTCATCTCATTTATTTGGACAAATCTTAAAACGACTACATTTTTCTATAAAAATGAGTCTCTAAAATAAAGAAAGAAAATCCTAATTTATTACTAGCTTTTATTATTTTAAGAAGACATGACATGCTAATTGCTTGATTAATACAAATATTGATGAAAAAGGAATTTCACTCTTAATTTCGAAATTATAAATAAAATAAAAATTCAACAACTAATATTCAAAATAAACAAATATAGCTAGATTAAAACTTAGCATTGTTATTTTTTTAAAAAAATATTATTGAGATTAATTATTCACAATCATTTGAAACTAAATTTAACCATAATTACTAAAGCTTATTAGAAAGTTTATTAGACTTAAACGTTCTTCTAATCTTGCTTAAGCTCAAGTCATGCCTTAATGCCTAATTTACGATGTTTAATTTAAATTCGTGTCTTAGCTAAATTTAGCTACTTGTTCATGATCAACCTATAATCTTGAAGCCTTCATAACTAGTGAATTAACCTATTTTGCCGAACCGATTTATTACAGACTAACTTATGATATTATTTTCTTATTCCAATTATTATTTAGTAATTCATGAAATAGCTTAAATACAATCAACAAAAGGAACAAAGAAAAAAAAACGAAATTAAAACTTCAAATTTTCATTCTTCATATGTATTCACGCTTCATATTTCGGATTACAATAACCAGCTTTTCAGTTGTGTACCTGATATTGGAAGCAAAAGAAAATGAATATGAGAATCAGCAGCAGCAGTAAAATCAGTACAACACAGCAACAATAGCCCAGCAACAGTAACAACCCAGTAACGGACCGGTGGAGTAGTAATCCAAAAAAACAAAAGCTTCCAGCTTCCAGCTTTGATGAAACAACAATTAATTCTGATTTCAAACAACAAAAGAAAGCAGAATATTTTTTAGTTTTTTTTTATTTGAAAGCTTAAATATTTTTCGGAATTTTCTATCTCTTAAATGTTCAGCCCTTTTCCCTCTCTTATTTTCAGATTTGTTTCTCTCTCTCGTATCTTTTTTGTCTGTGTATTTCTCTTCTCCTCTTTATTTGTCTTCAAGACTTCTTATAACTCATCCCATAAATCTTTTAATCAATTAAAATCAACCCATTTTCTCTACCAAACCCATTATCTTCCCACTCATCCCCATTATATTAAATAAACATATCACACCACCCCATTTCATTTTGTCCCCCATGCTTCATTTAAAATAATGCAAGATTCCCCTTTAAATTAAATCTTGTCCCCCCTTTATATTAAATAATCATATCACAACCCACCCCATTTCATTTTGTCCCCCATGCTTCAAATAAACAATTACAAAATGTACAATTCCTAAACTACCCCTTCCGACCTTACTGAAATTACCAAACTACCCCTGAACGTATTACAAATTTACCAAACTACCCATCAGCTATAACACATCAATTAATCAAACTTAACCAAAATATAGACAATATGATCAATTTCTAACAATGTTCAAACAACAATATGAACACGGATGAACATCATAACAACAATATCACATGAACATGATTTTAACAACATTTCAACAACAAATCACATGAACACAAATTGAACAACCAAGAACAACTAAAATTTGATTGAACAATATTTTAGCAACAAACAATCCTATTTTCGGATTCAACAACAACAACAAACAAAGTATGAAGATTTCTAAATTCAATCATATTGAACTTAAAATCAACTCTAACAACATTACAACAAACAATTCTTATATTAAACTTTAAACAAGATTATGAGAACAATTCAAGCAATAATCATAAATGGTAAACAAGAAATCAAACTATACAAAATTCGGATTCAAGATCATCCAAACAAAGTATGAACATGAATGAATCTATTTTAAGACAACAAACATGACGGATTAAACGATTAAAACAATATATTCCTTTAATACAACTAAATTCTTTAAACAAATAACAAGATCGACGAAGAAACAATTATGAACTTAAACTTGAACTTAACAATATTAACAATTTCTAACAATACATAAACACATGAAACAAATTGAAGAAATAGTTGATTAAATTTCAATTTGAATCTAACAAACATCAAACTAACAAATACTTACTTAAACAATAATACAAACATGAAATGAATATGAAAACAATTAATTAAACTTCTATTTTGAAATCTGAAAATTAATTTTAACAAAGCACATGAACATGAACAAACTAGAAAAATGATTTCAACGATGAACAACGAACAAAACAAGAATTGAATTCTTTAACGATTTTGGATCCGGAAAATACCAAACAAAAATATGGACGATAAATGAGATTAAAAAAAAACAAATAACCAGAAATGAAACGACGAACAACGATTGTAAACAAATCCGTCCGGGCTTCGACTCAACGAAAAACCCTCGACTTTTGACAAAACGAAGAAGACGAAGCAACAACGAAACAATAGCAACTGTTGCGACGAGCAGTAGCACGCAGTCCGTCGAGAAGCAGCATGAAGCAGACGCCCTGGCAGCAGCACGACGGAGGAAGAAGAAGTAACGGCGGCGACAGGCAGCAGCAGCGGCGACTCCACACAGCAGCAGCAGTCGACGTAGCAGTGCGAGCAATTGACGCAGCAGCATGGAGAAGATGGCGACAGGGTTGTCGACTGAGTTTGGGTGGTGTCCGCGTGGGGCTGCTGGAGGTCGACGGACAGTAGCAGCTGGAGCGAGGTGGAGGAGTCGATGGATGCCGGACGAAGAAGAAGAAATAACGAAGGTGTTCGGCGAAGGGGTCATCGCTTGGTTTGAAGGAGACGGAGGCAACGGGGTCGTAGCAGCCATGAATGGATACTGCGTGCACTGTGTGTGTGCAGTGAAGGTGAGGAGGATGGAGGGGCAGCCATTGATGTGTGCTTGAGGAGGCTTGAGGAAGAATAAGAAGAAGATAGGAGGGGGGCGGATGGTTTAGGTCTTTTAGGGTCTTTGTCTTCTTTTTGTTTTGTTTTTTTTTTGTTTGTTTTGTAAAATGTAAGACAAAGGGGTTTGGGTCTTTTGGGTTATGGACTGGGTCGACCCAGTTCGAAATGGGCTGGGTCGTAGGGAAGATTGGGCCAATTTTTGGGCATGTGGCTTGAAATTGAAGAAGAGGCCTAATTCCGACTTTCTTTATATTTTTGCTCTCTTTTCTTCTTTTATTTCTCTAAAACTAAATTATAAAAATACTTAAACTATTATTAAGAATTAAATTAAGTTATAAAAGCGCAAATTAACTCCCAATAACAATTAACGCACAATTAAGTATTAATTAAGCGTAAAATTGTATATTTGGACATTAAATGCTAAAAATGCAAACGATGCCTATTTTTGTAATTTTTTAATTTTTGTAAAACAAATTTAATTACTAACAACTATAGAATTAAATCCTACATGCAAAATGCGACATATTTTTGTATTTTTTATTAATTTATCAAATAAACACGCACAAACAAATACAAATAATTATTCAAAATATCACAAAATATCACAAAATTGCACACCAAAGAAAAATCATTTTATTTTTGGATTTTTTGGGAGTAATTCTCATATAGGGCAAAAATCACGTGCTTACATCTAGAACAAACACCCAGGTTCTGAACCTAGTATAACAAAGCCACATGTCGGATCCCTAGTAGGAACGTTTATTTGCATCATGTGCATTTGACTTAGGGGACTCAACACAGGGGTTGGGTCCGTCTAGGACAAGCAACCTGAAAATAATAGACCATCTTTTGGCATCCTAAGTGCTACATGTTGTATTTATTCAAGGGTGAATGGGTCGTTTGGCGGACCAATAATAGTTGCGGACAAATAACACACCTTGTTAGGTTGATCACATTTAAATAAGAAGGCCGCACGTTTTTCCAGCATGATGTTATTTTAATCAAAGCATGGGGAACATTTGTGGAATCCAAGAATTCTTGGAATTCCCTATGTCCCCCACGCTTGCTTTTTGGGAAAGCACATGGGGAACATTTGTGGAATCCAAGAAGCCTTGGAAATCCACTATGTCTCCCACGCTTCATTTTGGGAAAAGCACATGGGGAACATTTGCGGAACCCAAGAAATCTTGAAATTCCCTATGTCCCCCATGCCACATTTTTGAAAATATAATAAATATAAAAAATAAAATATATATGTATATATGTATATATAAAAAAAAACGTTGAAAAATTCAAAAAAAAAAGATTTTGTATGTTTTCATCATCATCCACAAGTTAGAAATAGTGGAAAAGAGGAAAAAACAACAGTTTATAAATGTGAAAAAAACAAATATCCAAGTAGTGTCGGAACTCTGCCGAATTTTTGAAAAAAAATAGTTTGTCTTGCCATAAAAAAAAAAGTAAAAAAGGGTCTTGTTTTTTTAAAAAAAATATGTTTATTTACTTGTTTATGAAAATGCTGAAATTACAATAATCAAAAAATACTTTCCATTATTGATTTCTTTAGAAATTCTTTATAATTGTTTATATAAAAAAAATGTATATATAATAAAAAAAATCCGAAAATATTTTGATTCTTTTTCAAAATTGAAAAGAAAATTCAAAATCCAAAAAAAAAAACATTTTTGAGAAGCATTCCTTTTATTAAAAGCAAAATTCCGAAAAATATTTTTCTTCTTCTTCTTTAGAATAAAGAAAAAAAAGAGCAAATGAAAATTCAAAAAATATCTTAGAAGTCTTTCTTTTAAAAGAAAATCAATCAAAAAAAATACTTCCTTGCTTCTTTTATTTGTCTTCCTTCGCAAATTCAAAAAAAGTTAGTTCATCTACTTATTCTTATTTGCCTACTTATTCTCATTCGCCCGAACTACGCGGGTTTGATTCTCACCGGATGTGAGATACGTAGGCAACCCTCATCGGGTCCAACCCCACCTTCTCAAAAAGAAGGGATGTTTTATGTTTTTCGTTAATTTGTTTGTTTGTTATGAGTGAAAAATAATAGTCTATTTGATTGTTGTGAAAAAAAGGAATAATAATTATATAGAAATGGAAAAGGGTCTTCTCAATAATAGTTTATTTGCCCGAACTACGCGGGTTTGATTCTCACCGGATGTGAGATACGTAGGCAACCCTCATCGGGTCCAACCCCACCTTTTGCTAAAAAAGCCAAAAACAAATATAAAATAAAAAATAAAAAAATGTGTCAAAGATTTTTAATTTTGTCGTAAATAAGTCTAGTGATGTAACTTCCCCCTTTTTACAAAAAAAAAATAGCAAAAACAAATATGTCAAATTTTAGGAGTCATAAATAAGCCAGGTGATTCTGCTTTGTCATAAATAGCCAAATGTTCCCGAAAGGGACGCCGGAAGGCTGACTTTGCATAAACAGCCACCTTTGGGTCATGTTTAGGATTTTGGTCTAGTTGACCCACACAGCCTTAAAGAAGCTTCGTCCCCGAGACGCTGAAGGGCCGTGTTTTGCAACACCAAGTTTTATCATAATTTGAAAAAAATAAAAATAAAGAGTCGACGGTCAAGTGAATACCGTTCAAAATTTGTCATAATAAGCCGAGCCAGCTTCGGCCGCGTCTTAAACCGTTCTTGCCAAAATAGCCTTAGAGTATCTTTCAGTTGTCAAAAGGTTATTTTTGTAAAAGAATGGACAAGTTTGTAAAGTGTCAAAATAATCCTCCCCGGCCTCAAAATTCATGTGAAATTTGGAAGGGGCCACATTTGCAAAAATAACCATTTGGTTGCATTTGTCGAACAGAGAAAGGGAGCTGGAATTTTGTTTTTTTTTTCTGCCAATCTTTTGATTAGAACATGCAGTTTGTTTGATTTTCAAGTTTGCGGGTCATCTTTAAATCCTTGAAACCCAGTTTGTTCTAATATGAAAATTGAAAAATGTTTACTGTTGTTTATCTTTTATTGGCACGAACTACGCAAGGTCTGATTCATGCGGGGTCATGATACATAGGAAATCTCCATAAGATTCGACCACAACAAAAAAAAGAAATGAAAAAAAAGAAATGAAAAAAAGAAATAAAAAAAAAAGAAATGAAAAAAGAATGAAAAAAAGAATGAAAAAGAAAAAGCGAAAAAAAAAGAAAAAAAAGAAGAACATCGAAAAAGAAAAAGAAAAAAGATGTTGAAAATAATGAGGACCGACTGAGTCCATTCTAACCTGTTTGTTTTGCAAAAAAGTTAAGGTGGTTGGTTTGTGGTAAGCCGGACAATGACACCCGGAATCCTTTACTTGCACCTCATGATGCACACTCTGCGGGGATCAGGCCTGATGACAGAAGCATTCGAGTCCTATTGGGAACTTGTTGACTAAGGGTAATGATATTGAAGTCATTTCAATACTAATGCAAAGCTCAGTGGCTACGATGCCAAGTTTGATAAAATGGGAGGACGCTCCGTTCCTTGGTTAACAAGAAAGAAGCAGTTGGTGGCTTATTTTGTTGTCATTTCTGTTGTCCGGATTATTAAGGTTGTAATGTTGATTTTGTCCTGTGTCAAACCTTCTTATCTTTTCCTTTTGTCATATCAGTTTGTTTAAGTTTTGTCAAGTCTATGTTAGGATTTTATTCTGGTTGTTTCGGTTTGTTTTTATTTCTTCAAACCATTTCACCGGTAATCTAATAAAAAATTCGGTCCTCTATTTATCTCCAGTCATCTTTTTGTTTAGTTCTTTTATCATTTTTTGATTCAATGCCGATTCTAGGAACATGACATGCGCACACACTTTGGGCCTAGTCTTTAAAGTTAATCATAAAATCCCAGAAAGGCGACCAAACCATTTAAAGGAAATAAGAACGGTTTGGGATTATTTGAAGCCCGAGTCATGTGGAACTGGGGCAAGTTAAGCACAAAGAAAACCGTTAAAAGCAAGGTTCGCAAAATTGGCATGAGGGTCGGTCATGATAATGAGAGTGTCGCCCAACGGTGCTTAGAAATGACAAAGGAAAAATAAAATGTTTAACATAATTGTCAAGTCCAGCACCATCAGAAGAGACTACAAATTTAAAGTGTGTTGTTTGCACTTGGCATGTTTTGAAGACTGGAATGACGAAGGCATTTTGTTCTGCTACCCAAACACTTTATCCTTCGTTAGCCCTTTGAGCCTTATTTATTTTCTTTCATACCCCTCGTTCGGAATTAGTAGCAACGAATAAAATACGCAAGGCATGGCCGGTAAGAGAAAAGAAAGAGAAGAAAACAACAAAATGGAAAAAGAAGAATGAAAGAAAAAGAGAGAAAGAAAAAGAAAAAAACGAAAAAAAGGAGAAATGAGAAAATAAAAGAGAAAAGAAAAGCAAAGTGATTCAAAAAGAAGAAAGAAAGTCAAATGGAAAAGAGGAATTGGGAACTACGTTTGACCTGATTCCTCAGAGAGGATACGTAGGCGCTTCACGGCTCGGTCATAGTTTTGAAAAATGAAAAAAACCCAATCAAAATATCCCCAAGCAAGAAACTGGGGCAAAAGTTGTGTTTGTTGTAAATAAATCTAATTCCGAAGGTTGTAATTAATAACCCAAAATTAATGCATTTTTGAGCCTTTTATACCCTTTCTTTCTAGCCCTATCCAAAACCCACATTACGGTCCAAAGAAAGACCTTCCGATCAGTCTTCAAAAGATGCCAAGTCAGACAAATGAAGAGTCTTACCGGCGAACATAACATTCTGTTCCACAGCAGAAAGGACTCTAATCTCCAGCAGAAAGAGTCGTACCGGCGACACTCCAAATCCCCAGCTGGAAAGTGATACAAATGAGAGAGTCTTATCGGTGAAAACCTTCACAGGCACCATAAGGCGATGAAAGCTGAGAGAAAACCAAAATGAGAGAGGCTTGATAGTGAAAACCCTTCGGGCACTACAAGTCGAATAAGATTGAGAATCAGAGGGGGAATCGCCAATGGAAGATCTTGAAAGATGATTGACGGTAGAGGATAGGCCACATACGCATGTCATGGCCATTAGAGTCGGTATCTGCGTTTGATAGGTTTTTATTTATAGTTTCTTTTGTAAAAGAGTCATCGTGTCCTTTGTCTTTTATTTTGTTTCTGTTGTTTTTCTCCTTTCACAAAAAATTTCCCCAATAGAGTCTGTCCGGTCAGAACAAGTATGAAATGACTTCAAAAATATGCCATCAGCTTTCCAAGATGAGATCTGACTAGTATATCCAAATGGTATAGTCAGCAAGGAACAAGCGCGAGGCCAGTGTCAAAAAAGATATCCCCAGCAAAGGGAATTGACAAAAGGATTGACGAGCATCAAGAGGGATATCCTTGCCAAAACCAAGGGTATAAACCTCAAAGACAAGGCCCGTGAACAGAGCAAGGAGAACAGTGAGCATAATTTGGCGAAATCCATACTAAACTAAAAGGTCGGGAAAATGCCAGTTTCCGAGCTATGCCACAAAAGAAGATGGATATCCCCAGCAGGAAGGGATTATCCCCAGCACATAATATCATCCCCAACAAGTTGTGGAACACAGAGCAAGGAGGGAGAAAGGGAACACCATCCCAGCAGGAGTATCACAACCAACCACCATGTTTTAAACTAACAATTTTGTTTGATTTGAAACAGGTAAGGGAAATGCCATTGAGGCAGAAACGCATGCCACAAGGGATATTATCAAACTGGGGCAGAAAATTTTCCTTCCATTTAGAAAATTTTCTGGAAGTCAGGTACCCCCAGCTGATAACATTTTACCCCCAACAGGTAAGTAAATCAAGGGAGGTAGTCTTTGAAGGAAGAAGCTATGCAAAAACAAAACAAAAACAAAAAGGGTAATAAAAAAAAAAGAATAATAATAAAAATGGGGAAGGTAGAAAAGGAAAACTCATCCCAATCCCCAGCAAGTATTCGAGGTAAGACATTTTCAAGTCTTAAAGATATTTTGGGTTCATCCGCCCTCAAATAGGATATGTCGGGTTCATCCGCCCTCAAATAGGATATGTCGGGTTCATCCGCCCTCAAATAGGATATGTCGGGTTCATCCGCCCTCAAATAGGATATGTCGGGTTCATCCGCCCTCAAATAGGATATGTCGGGTTCATCCGCCCTCAAATAGGATATGTTGGGTTCATCCGCCCTCAAATAGGATATGTCGGGTTCATCCGCCCTCAAATAGGATCTGTTGGGTTCATCCGCCCTCAAATAGGATATGTTGGGTTCATCCGCCCTCAAATAGGATATGTTGGTTTCAGTCTTTTTATTTTAAGTTTTGAAGACAGGCGCCCACCTGAATAACGAGAGGAATACATTTCTGTCTTTTTATTTTTTGTTCTAGGTCACCCACCAGTATAATGCGGGAATACTTTTCTGTATTTTCATTTTTGTTCTAGGTCACCCACCAGTATAACGCGGGCATATCATTTTTCATATCTTTACCAACAGGCGCCCACCTGAATAACGAGAGGAATACATTTTGTCTTTTCATTTCTGTTCTAGGTCAGCCCGCCCAGATAATAGAGGCATACATTCAGTCTTTTATTTTAAGTGTTGAAATTGGGAGCCCGCCCAGATAACAGAGGCATACATTCAGTCTTTTTATTTTTTAAGTGTTGAAATTGGGAGCCCGCCCAGATAACAGAGGCATACATTCAGTTTTTACTTTCAAGTGTTGAAATTGGGAGCCCGCCCATAATAACAGAGGAATACATTCAGTCTTTAATTTTAAGTGTTGAAATTGGGAGCCCGCCCAGATAACAGAGGCATACATTCAGTCTTTTATTTCAAGTGTTGAAATTGGGAGCCCGCCCAGATAATAGAGGCATACATTCCACGTCTTTACCCATAGGAGATGCATTTCCTCCTAAGTTTTAGTTTTACCCATAGGAGATGCATTTCCTCCTAGGTTTGTTCAGTTTTACCCATAGGAGATGCATTTCCTCCTAAGTTCAGTTTTACCACTAGGAGACGCACTTCCTAAGTTCAGTTTTACCATTAGGAGACGCACTTCCTAAGAATAGGTTCACCAATAGGAGACGCACTTCCTAAGTTGATTTCACCAATAGGAGACGCACTTCCTAAGCTAAGTTTTACCAATAGGAGACGCACTTCCTAAGCTAAGTTTTACCAATAGGAGACGCACTTCCTAGATCTATTGTACCAGTAGGAGACGCACTTCCTAAGCAAGTTTCACCAGTAGGAGACGCACTTCCTAAGCAAGTTTCACCAGTAGGAGACGCACTTCCTAAGCAAGTTTCACCAGTAGGAGACGCACTTCCTAAGATAAGTTTCACCAGTAGGAGACGCACTTCCTAAGCAAGTTTTATCAGTAGGAGACGCACTTCCTAAGAAAAGTTTCACCAGTAGGAGACGCACTTCCTAAGCAAGTTTCACCAGTAGGAGACGCACTTCCTAAGCAAGTTTCACCAGTAGGAGACGCACTTCCTAAGCAAGTTTTATCAGTAGGAGACGCACTTCCTAAGATAAGTTTCACCAGTAGGAGACGCACTTCCTAAGCAAGTTTTATCAGTAGGAGACGCACTTCCTAAGATAAGTTTCACCGTAGGAGACGCACTTCCTAAGCAAGTTTCACCAGTAGGAGACGCACTTCCTAAGCAAGTTTTATCATTAGGAGACGCACTTCCTAAGATCAGTTTCACCATAGGAGACGCACTTCCTAAGTTTCAGTTTCACCAATAGGAGACGCACTTCCTAAGCAAGTTTCACCATAGGAGACGCACTTCCTAAAGTTCAGTTTCACCATAGGAGACGCACTTCCTAAGTTCAGTTTCACCATAGGAGACGCACTTCCTAAGTTCATTTCACCCATAGGAGACGCACTTCCTAAGTTTAGTTCTACCAATAGGAGACGCACTTCCTAAGTTCAGTTTTACCATTAGGAGACGCACTTCCTAAGAATAGGTTCACCAATAGGAGACGCACTTCCTAAGCAAGTTTCACCAATAGGAGACGCACTTCCTAAGTTAATTCCACCGATAGGAGACGCACTTCCTAAGTTTATTTCACCAATAGGAGACGCACTTCCTAGGTTCAGTTTCACCAATAGGAGACGCACTTCCTAAGCAAGTTTCACCAATAGGAGACGCACTTCCTAAGTTAATTCCACCGATAGGAGACGCACTTCCTAAGTTTATTTCACCAATAGGAGACGCACTTCCTAGGTTCAGTTTCACCAATAGGAGACGCACTTCCTAAGCAAGTTTTACCCAGTAGGAGACGCACTTCCTAAGAACAGTTTTCCCAATAGGAGACGCACTTCCTAAGCAAGCTTCACCAGTAGGAGACGCACTTCCTAATTTGATTCATTTTAAGTTCGACCATAGGAGACACCATTCCTAGTCCAGTTTTTTGAAGTTTACCCGTAGGAGACGCACTTCCTAATCGAGATTTTATTCATAGGAGACGCACTTCCTAGTTCTAGTCACTGAAGTTTTCACCCTTAGGAGACGCACTTCCTAGTTTAGCTCATTCCGATTCAACCATAGAAGACACACTTTCTAGTTTGAGTCATTGAGGTTTTTATTTTAGCAGACACATTTGCTAGCAAGAGTTTTGGTTTTACTCATAGGAGATGCACATCCTAGCCTAGTCTTTAGTTTACTCTCATCATTGCATCAGTAGTGTAAGTGAGTTACGATTTTGCTAACGACTCACAAATCTTCCCAGTACAAACTGGGTTAGAAAAGTTTGTTTGTTTTGTTTGTTTTGATTGTCAGGGGCCCGCCTGTAGAACGGAGGTTGTTGTGTGTCGAAGATAGAAGAAGTCAGGAGTCCGCCTGTAGAACGGAGAAGCATGTTTCAAGATCAAGCAGTGACCCACTAAAAAGCAGAAGGTTACAACAAAAATCCCCCGCACTCAATCCAAGATAGAAGCAACAAGGAGCTCGCCCCAAGAATGCAAGTCAATAGTCTGGGATGATCAACAGAAGCTGGTCACAAAAAAAAAAAAAAAAAACTAAAACAAGAAAAAGAAAAAAAAGAAGAAGAAAGAGAAGAGCCCAAAATGCGGAAGTGGAGAACAAATGTGGTCTGCTCAAGAACTAGCGCCTACAACTAGCAAGTATCAAGGTTCAAATCCAAAGTCTGTATGAAGCACCATTCAAGACTCAAGACCAAGTTTCAGAAGACTTAAGAGATAGGGATCCTTGTAACTAGTAGCTGATAGGCTTAGTTAGTCTTTTTCAGTTTTCATTTTTGATGACAGGACCGCGGACCGGAACCTCAACGGAACGGCACCTCGATCGGCTCTCCACCTCGGTACCCTCTACCATCTCTCTCATTCCCGAACTACACGTGGCCTGATTCCTGTATAACCAAGGATATGTAGGCAGCTCAGATACCAGGGCTCGGTCACATTCCCTCCCTTTCCTTAGTGTAGTCCGTCCAAGTAATGGTCGGGTCAAAAACACGTCTAGTCGTTCTTTGTCGGAAAACTCTTCGTGTTTCCAGTCAAAGAGGGGCAGCTGTAAGCACGTGATTTTTGACCCTCCCCGGGAATTTTTACGTTCTTAAGCTTAAATATCTAATTTAGGACTAATATAGCTATTTTAACTATTTTTTACTTTATTTCGTTGCAAATAGAAAATTTCAAAAAATATATATATAAATTTTAGTTTATGTATTTCTCATAAACTTGAAAAATACAAAAATTGCACTTTATTTTTGTACTTTATATAATTTCGAAAATTACAAAAAATATAGTTCTATTAAGGTTTTATAGTCATTTTTAACTTTGAAAAATACAAAAATATTACCTCATATTTTATCTTAATATTTAAAAACGAAAATTACAAAAAAATAGTTTTATTAATATTTTGTAGCTATTTTAAACCTTGAAAAATATTTAAAAAGATATAGTTTTGTTTAAATACTAGTCTTATTTTTGGTAGTTATTTTGCTTACATAGGACTAGTTAAGCAACGTGTTTCTATTTCTCGGGTCCGGGCAAAAGAATAATATTCGGGTTCAAACTACCCGATTTTAGGCCTAATTTTCGGACCTAACCCATAATAAACCGTGTCCAGGACACATGGGGAACCCCACCACGCGTGGGGGACATATGCCTCGAACCCCACCACGCGTGGGGCTCATTCTTCTTGGCAAAACATTACAAAACACGGACAAACAAGCCAAAAAGGGGGACTTCCGTTTTTTAGGGATAGCTACTGTAGACCTTCTTCTTAAAAAAGAAGAAGGAGAAAACCTACTGAAAACGACCACCGGACCCCCCTTTCACCGTGAAACCACTCCTCCAACGCCACCCTCATTCCAGGTCAAGCAGCGGCAGCTGCTGCTGCGTTACCCACCACCCTCCTGTCCAAACAACTACTTCCCCGGCAGCCCCACCGTCGTCAACAACCCACCCCGTCGCAACCCCAGTCCCGTCGACCTCAACCAAAACCCAGCAACCCCGACTCGACCACTCACCACCTTCTCAAACACCGTCTTCAACGACAACAACCCATCCCTCAAACCACCCCGAGCACCGGACCAACACCCCCACGCTCGAACACCCCCTCGTCACCACTGTTCGCCACCTTCTTCCTCATCGTTACGACCACCAGTCCAAAACCAACAACCCATCAGCCACCTTCCTCGTCGGAACTCCATCGTCGACCCCGTCCAAACACCCAGCTCCCCCGACGCCATAATGTGAAACCTCTACTGCCTCACATCAAAAACCAGCTCAACACCACTCCTCCGCCCAGCTGCTCCAAACAGGCCCGTCAACCACTGCCCGCAACCCCACCGTCCAAACGCGACCACCACTGCTTCAGCTCATGTTATCGTGGTTCTTTCATTGTTGTCGTGCAGTCCGTTGAGGTCGTCTTTGTTCGTCGAGGTCCGGCGCGTCGAGTTTGTTCGTTGAAGTCGATGTTGAGGTTCGGTCCATGGCTCTATGCGTTTCTGTTTATTCAGGTTAGTAGGCCTCGATGTATTGGATTAAAGAAATTTTACGTTCAATGTTTGAAGTCGCAATATATCAAATTGATATGATAATTTTCTGCTTATGTTTCACCGCATGCGTTTTAGTTCATTTTTGTGTTATGTTATTATTGATTACTTGATGTCATTTGACTTAGTTGTATTAGTAGTCCCAAGATTAGTATTGTTATTATTTACGTTCAATGTGTTATGTTATTATTGTCTTAGTTTATTTGGACAAAATTAGTATTAGTACCTGTTGTTGCTACGCCCGAAACACTCATTCGCTTAACTTCTTTTAGCAAATCTTGACAAGTTATGAGATTGTAGTTGTGAAGAAGCCGTAAGGTTTAGCATTGTTAAAGGCGTTAAAATGGCATCCTTTAAAAATAAATAAATAATTATAAAAGAAAATAATAAATAATAATAAAAAAAATTAAAAAGAGACGAGCTTCGCTAAATAAAAGAGTACAAATTGCGGAGCCCTCGCAAATATAGGTGTTAAATACTTAGATTCCGGGACGGGCCGTTTAGTAAATTTCACGGCCCTACCCCAAAATAATAAATGCGCTAGTTGCTTTAGGTGTGCCTTTAATAATGTTAACTCCCTAAACTCGGGTGCACATTTATGTGACCCAAATCCAAATCTCAACGAAATCGGAATGTGTCTTTAATCACGGGTACATTGACTGTGACGTGGTATGAGATGCATTTCCATGACGTTGCAAATTCCTTTTTAAAAAAAAAAATAAGAATGAGATGAGCCTCGCCGAATAAAAAAACACAAATTGTGGGGCCCTCAGTAAATACTTGTTTTAAATTACTTAGAATTCGGGAGGGTCGTTTAGTGAATTTCGTGGCCTTCCCAAAATAATAACGCGATAGTCTCTTTAGGCGTGTGTTTAATAATTTACTTTCTTAAGCTCGGGTGTGCATTTCATGCGACCCAAATCCGATCCCAAAACATCAAATAAAATGTGTTCCGGATTATGGGTGCATTTCATGTGACGTAGTCCAAAGACGTGTTTTAAATGATGTTCACATTTCTTTTAAAACAATAATAGTAAAGCGGTTAAAAGATAAATTTGCACATAAGTTCATATTGTATTAAAAATCAGATAAATAAGCCAAATATAACAGTTGAGCGACCGTGCTAGAACCACGGAACTCGGGAATGCCTAACACCTTCTCCCGGGTTAACAGAATTCCTTATCTAGATTTCTGGTACGCAGACTGTAATAGAGTCATTCATTTCCTCGATTCGGGATTAAAATTGGTGACTTGGGACACCCTAAATCTCCCAAGTGGCGACTCTGAAATAATTAAACCAATCCCGTTTCGATTGTCCTTTAATTGGAAAAAACTCCCCTCGCGCCCCCTCAGGCGCGTAAAAAGGAGGTGTGACACCGATGTGGCAAATTATCTTGTGACCGGTATAATCCCGTATGAGCTCCCTTCTAACCAAAGGAAGAAGCTCAAGCAGGATAGTTTGGATTATTATTGGGATGATCCATATTTGTTCAAGATTTGCACCGATGGTGTGATTCACCGATGTGTCCTGGAAGAAGAAGAATTGAGTATTTTGGAGGCTTGTCATTCCTCTCCCTATGGTGGACATCATGGCGGGGTGAGGACGGCTTCTAAGGTGCTTAGTTGTGGTTTCTATTGGCCCTCCTTGTTTAAAGATGCCGGTGATTTTGTCAAGAGATGTGATTAATGCCAACTAGCCGGCGGGATTTCAAAAAAGGATGAGATGCCTCTCAACACAATTCTAGAGGTGGACATTTTTTATATGTGGGGTATTGACTTTATGGGGCCATTTGTGAGTTCTTGTGGCAACACCTATATCTTGGTAGCGGTTGATTATGTGTCGAAATGGGTCGAAGCCGTCGCTTTTCCCAACAACGAAGCTCGAAGTGTGGTGGCGTTCTTGAAAAAGAGTATCTTCACAAGGTTTGGCACTCCACGTGCTATCATTAGTGATGGTGGTTCTCATTTTTGCAACCGGGCTTTTGATTCATTGCTTGCCAAGTATGGTGTAAATCACAAGGTGACCACTCCTTATCATCCTCAAGCGAGTGGCCAAGTTGAGGTTTCCAACCGAGAGATCAAGAGTATTTTATCCAAAACTGTCAATGCCAATAGGACCGATTGGTCGAAGAAATTAGATGATGCTCTTTGGGCCTATCAGACAGCTTACAAGACCCCGATTGGTATGTCTCTGTACCGGTTGGTGTTTGGGAAAGCTTGTCATCTTCCGGTGGAATTGGAGCATAAGGCTATGTGGGCCTTGAAATAATTGAACTTAGAATGGGATGTCGCTGCGAATCTCCGGGTTGAGCAACTCAATGAGCTAGACAAGTTTAGATTTCATGCCTACTCCAGCTCGTCCTTGTACAAGGACAAGATGAAGTACCTTCATGATAAGTATGCCCGAGGGAAGGAATTCAAAGTTGATGACATGGTTCTTCTGTTCAACTCCCGGTTGAGGTTATTCCCGGGAAAGCTTAAGTCTAAGTGGAGTGGTCCATTTGAAGTTGTTGGTGTAACCCCATTTGGTGCTATTGATCTCAAGAACAAAAATGGTGAAGTTTTTCGGGTCAATGGGCATCGTGTAAAGCATTACTTGGGAAATTTTGACGACATCCACGTGGTGTCACTCATTCATTTGAAGTGACTTTGATGGTAACATGCGTCATGCCGCGACGTTAAGTCAGGCGCTTCTTGGGAGGCAACCCATGCCTTTTTCTTTCTTTTTGATTTCTGTTGTAGATTAGGATTTTTGAGCTAATGGTTTGTGAGATGTTGCAGGAATTGTGATTGAACCAGTGCAAAACAACTGTGCAAAAAGTGCACAGTCTCTGAACAGTGACCGTGCGGCCGCAATCCCACTTTGTGCGGTCTGCACCGACCAAAGAAAATATTGCCAAGTTTCTGATGATGGCTAGTGCGGACGCACCCTTGCTTGTGCTGTCCACACCGGTAAAGACCAAGAATGATTAGTCTCTGAACTGCGTTCACGCGGCCGCGTCCCACTTTGAGCGGCCTGCGTGGTTCTCATGCAGCTGCAGCCCGTCTTATGTGGTCCGCGTGCTTTCGTCTCAGCACCAAGTAAATGGTAAAGTCTCAGCGCGGCCCGCGGTCGTGTTCACGCGGCCGCACTAGACGGTAAGTGCTGGGCCCTGCTGTGTTTCCTATAAATAGGCCATTAGGGTCTTCATTAGAACTTTTCGCAAAAATTGACCCCTGAGCCCTAAAAGTTACTGTTCACATCAGAGACCCTTCTTACTGTTAATATCAAGAGCATTTCTTCGCTTTCTTGGTAACATATCTCTCATATTAGTCTTTACTTAGTATTAATTTTAACTTTATACATGTTTCCCTAGTCATAACTTCTTCGTTTTTGTTTTTTGTTCTTCGTCGTTTCATGATTAGGATAGTTTTATATTGTTCTTGTTGCTCTTTCAAATCATGGGCATGTTATAAATGAGTAGGGACAAAGTAGGATGCAAAAACGTGAAAGACTTGAGTTTTTTGTAAAACCCTAATTTCCCCTGTAATGAAAGCCCAGCGCGGCCGCACTCCCTGATTATGCGGTCCGCATGCCTTTTACGCGGCCGCATCATTCTGTTACGCGGTCCGCGTAAGCCTTGAGCCTAAAGGTTGATACTTCCCAGCACGGCCGCATGTTTGGTTTGTGCGGTCCGCTCCATGCCCCATGCGGCCGCATCCCATGTTTGCGCAGTCCGCGTGGGTGAGGTTCGGAGGGCACCCGTTTTTAATAGTATGGCCAATGCGGCCGCATGACTAGTTTGTGCGGACCGCGTTGTCCCCCACGCGGCCGCACCCCTTGTTCATGCGGTCTGCATGGTTCCTAATCAGAGAGGTGTTCATTTCCCAATTTGGTCAATGCGGTCCGCATGCCTTGTTTGTGTGGTCCACACTGCTATCATCTGTTCTCTGTCTGTGTTTATGTTCTGTACTTAAACTCTTTAATTGCCTGAACTAACAATGTTAGAATTATTTGTGTGTAGAAAATGGTTAAACAACGAGGGCGTGGAGCTAAACAACCCGGACGAGGAGGTGACCCCTCCCGGGGAGGTAAAGCAAAATTGAAGAAACTCACTCCCCAACCAAAGCTAAAAACAAGAAAGCAGGTGATGAGTGATGAGGAGCAGTCGGGGAGTGAGTACCTCCCCTCCCAGGATGTCTCAACTGATTCGGGGAAAGCCCCCGCAGGCCCAGCTAAGCTCCAACCGTTATACAACCTAAGTCTTCTGAGGGCTCAGAAGCAGGCAGTGCCAAATACTCCACCTCCCCCACAACTTCAGAATCCTGGGAGGGTGCAGAAGATAAAAACAAGAGTGATGAGGAGGTCCCGGACAGTGGGGTACTTAGAGTTGGGGGAATTGAAAGAACTAGAAACCCAGTTGTATGGCAGGACAGATTTGTCAGCGAGGTGGCCTTTCATAAATTCCGGGAAGTGTGGCCCAAGAAGAAGGTGATTCCAGAAAGAAGAGTAGTCACCCGGGATTTGTTACCCTACCTTCCCTCATCATATGAACATATGGTGAAGGAATTCTATAGTAATGTGGCCCACACCAAAGAAGGGTCAATTGCAACCAAAGTGCGGGATAAGAAGATAGTGTTCTCGGGAGAGGCATTGAACGAGTATTTGGGTTTCAATGACGAGGATGACTCTCTGTACAGAGAGAAGTTAGAGTTGAAAGAGGAAGCTCGTACTTGGGTGGCACAGTTCTTAGCTCAGCTGGGTACTGTTCCGGAGTGGATTCAGGTGGGGAAGAAAATACTGCGAAAGGACCTCAATTTTGAGGCGAGAGGATGGTTAAATTTTGTATGCAACAGGTTGGACCCTTCGTCCCATGACCAGACCATTCCAATCGCCCGAGCGGTTCTCATTGCATCCATTATGGTAGGTTTCCCCATCAATGTAGGTAATGTTATGTACAGTGTGATCACATCCATTAGCATTGATACGGACATAAACTACCCCTACTCGAACACCCTCACAATGTACTTTGAAGATGAAAAGGTGAAGAAATACCCCTTCGATGTTGGAGTCCGACCGGTGTCCCCGTTTTCATGGTTTAGTATTCAGGGGCCAGACAACCCGAAGGGGGATAAGAAGGGAAAAACATCCACCTCTGCCCCGACTGGCCAGTCTGAGGAGCCAGTTGCGATAGAGGCTTCTGTTGAGCCACCTACTTCTGCTGCCACTACTCTTCCGGACATCCCATCCTCCTCTGCGGGTCCTACTTCTTCAACTGGCCCAGTGGTTCCCACCTCTAAATCCAACCCCCTCACGGCCCAGCAGTTAGCAAAGACATTAGCCAGTTTGAACAACTGGATGTCAGTCTCGACATCCAAGTTGTCCACTTTGGCTACCACAGTTGCGGCCCAGTCTGTTCCAGCCACCGTTGAGATTCCTCAGTCCATTGAGGAGACATTGAAGACACTCCTGGCCAACCAGGAGAAGATTTTGGCTACTCAAGCTGCCTTGACAAAGGCAGTTGATGCACAGGGCAAAGCTCTAAAGGAGCTTGCCAGAGACCACAAGAAGATGAGAAAATCCCGGGCATCTAAGGAAGAGGTAAAGGTGCTCCGAGCTGAGGTTGACAAGCTAAAGGCAGACCAGCTGCCTTTAGACTTGTTCTTTGATGAGTCAGCACCTCCACCAGCAGTAGTTGTACCGGAGCCACACCAGGAGGAGGAGCCTAGGCACCCAAGGAAGAAGATGAAGCTTCCTAGCACTGAGGGTGTTGTGATAAAGGTATCACAGGTTCAGGAGGATACTTCCAGTGCTCCACCAGATGTTCAGCCGGTCCACGACCCGGCCACTGTCCCAGCAACAGAGTAGCAGCAGGCCGGGAACCAGTCTGAGGTTCCCGCCAGTACAGAGGACCATGGGACCACTGATCAACCCATGACGACGGATCAGGCTTGAGGAGCCACTCTATATCCTTTCTCTGTTTATATGCTTATTTTGGTAGTTGGCATTGGGGACAATGCCAGCTTTTATTCGTGGGGGTGCGCCCTACTATTTTGATGGTTGATACATTTGGGATGACTGTACATATTTATTTGACTCTTAGCTTATGTTGCTAGTTGATAGTTGGCCTGTATATAACTTTTCATTCTAGTTACTTTTCTACTTTATGTACATATCCATTCCCCCCCCCCCGCTGTATATTCTACTCCCCCATTGTACATATTCATTCGGTTTTTCTATTTTCGTTAAAAAATTTCGTTTTTAGCTTCATAGTAGGCTCGTAGACTTTTTGTTTTGTTTTGGCGTTTACAATAAGCCCTTAGTTTTCTTGATGCCACGGTTCTTTCCAAGGGTAGAGTGTTGTGTGAACCGGGTGGATCTTCCCAATGATAGATGGCGTGACAACCTTCTTAAGGGTTTGAGTCCATTTTTGATTTTTTTTTTAATTTTCAAGTTTTGCAGTCAAGGGTACCTCAGGCAAAGCTTCACTTGGGCCTAACACATTTGCCTTTGATCCCATGGTCAAAGACATAATGTGGTGCTCAGGATGGTGAAAGTCGTTGCCTTGATACTCTTGTGTTAACCAAACAGTCATCATGTGGTCGTATTGGACCATTGTGTGCTTGAATCGTAACTAAGGTCGTTGTGGGCCCTCTACTCAATATCTTTAGCAATCCTTGAGTGTGTGTGGTGAGAATTCGATTTGTGAGTCCAAGTCCCGAGCCGATGGTCTAGAACTTACCCCGAATGTTTGTTGAGGCGAAATCCTAGGTGAAATTTGGCTTGAGAAGTGATTGTAGGCTCTCCTTGATCCAAAATGCTAAGATTGAACAATTCCATGACCTACCAATGAAATGATCCCTAGTTAACCCTTTTGAGCCTTGAACCTTCCTCTTTCAAGAACCAAAGCTACAAGCCTATACCTGTTCTTAATGATACCCTCTCTTGGCACCCAAATCTTCCCTTGAGTAGATGGCAAATGTTTAAGTTTTGGGGGGGGGGAGACAAGAAAGGAAACAATGTGGTAAAAGGTATAAAAGAAAAAGAAGAGAAAGGTAATGAAAAAGAAAGAAAAGATAAGACAAAAAGAAAGACCGAAGTGAATAAGGTCAGAAAGGGGATTCAAAGAAAACAAAAGTGAATAAGGGTGTGGGAAAAAGTAGAAAAACGAGAAATGTGTTGAATTGCATAAGAAAGGGTGACAATGTGTCTCTCTAACCCCTTGAAAAAGAAGTGAATACTCAAATGAGTCAAGAAAGTGTGCCAAAATGAATCAAAAGAAGTGCTTAAGGGAAGATTGAACCCACTTGAACAAAAATATGTCCTACCCTTACCCAAAAGCCTTCACAATGACTCCACAAAAGCCCTACATGATTTTGAGTTGAAGGGAACCTACATTAGTGGATACTTACATAAGGGGCAAGCATATGGTACTTAGAGCCGGACTTGTGGCCTCTTCCTTGAGAGAGATGAGTGAAAACCCATCAAACTCGGTTTGTGTGTCAATACTCTAAAAGGTGAGGTTCACTTAGGGAGAGTTGAGGATGTGTGAGTTTGGGTTCCACAATGACCAAAGTAATTGAGAAAAGTTCTTTGATGAAATGTGTCAACTCTTGATGCTCTTGTGTCACACTTGATCCACAAGTTTTCAAAGTTTAAATGTGTTAATGATGCATTCGTATTGAGGGCAATTGTTAGTCCCAATTGAAGCTTGTTGAGGTTACTTTAGGATAAGTTGAAATTGCTTGGATGTTGCCTTTGAGGGGT
Source organism: Nicotiana sylvestris (assembly GCF_000393655.2). Lineage (NCBI taxonomy): Eukaryota > Viridiplantae > Streptophyta > Magnoliopsida > Solanales > Solanaceae > Nicotiana > Nicotiana sylvestris. The sequence goes on from NC_091062.1 coordinate 69,186,109, forward strand.
GGGTCTTATTTTGTTTGCTTGAGGACAAGCAAAGGTTTAAGTTTGGGGGAGTTGATAAGTAGGATTTTAACATGTTTTATACCCATACTTGCTTTCTCTTTGAGTGTAATTTGCTACAAAATAGTCCCAAAATGCTTACAGATTGCGCTTGATTGCAGGTTTGAGCTATAAAGTGACAAATCGTCAAAGATCGGCTCAAATCGGAGTGAAACTTGCTCAAGTGTCAAAGATCATTAAAGTAAGGACATTCAGAACTCAGTGCGGACCGCACCATCATGTCATGCGGCCGCACCATAGGAGTTCAGAGATTGTGAAACTACAAGTCAAACATCATGCAGCCGCATCCCACTTCATGCGGCCCGCGTCTCTCTCATGTGGTCGTACAATCTTGCTATGCGGTCGCGCCCAAGAAGTTCAGAGAGTGTCATATTCCAGAAGCAAACCACGTGGCCGCGTCCCTCTTCATGCGGCCTGCATCCCACTTCATGCCGCCCGCGTCCCTCTCCATGCGTCCACACTCTATGGTCACGCGGTCCGCGTCCAAGAAGTTTAGAGAAGCTGCCAAAACTATTCATGCGGCCGCACAACAACTTTGTGCGGTCCGCGCCAGTCTTCATGCGGCCGCATTCCAACTTTGTGCGGTCCGCATCACCATCTTCAGAGAGCAAGATTCAGAGGTCAAGCAACCCAGTGCGGCCGCGTGCCAACTTTGTGCGGTCCGCACTAACCATGCAGGGGCATTTTTGTCCAGTTTTTCCAGCCCACTATAAATAGAACATTTTACCATTTTTAGGTCAAGTTTTGTACATCTGATAGCTGCTGCACTCGTGAGACTTATGTTTTGGCCTATTTTGGGCATTTATAGCTTGGTTTCATCATAGATTATTGTAGTTTTAACATTAGTAATTAATTAATATGGTTGTTTTATCTTCTATTTCTTCAGTTTCTTCTTTAATTATGTCTAGCTAAACCCATTAGCTAGGGTTGTGGCTCAACCCTAGTGTGGTAATTAATGGGTTTTGCTTCTTAATGATAGATTGATATTGAGTGTTGTTATTTGGGTTAATTTTATGGTTTAATTAAGGATTGATGGTTGCAAACATTGATTCTAGCTTAGTGGGTCTTGACTCTTCTTGAGAAAGAGAGTCTATGACCCCAAAATTGACCCAACAAGGAATTGGGGTGGACCCATGAGAAATGGTAGTCCCAATTAACGGGTTAAACCTCGAGAGAGTAATCATCCTACTTGAACCCAAGTTGCTTGGTCTAATTGGCCTACCCAATTGGTCTTGAGAGAGTCAATTGGGCAAATTCGCTCTCCCTACCGAGAGGTGTGAGAGTGGGTACAATTGTGCGACGGTTATAACATTGATCCCAAATATGTCAATCTATTATTAGTAGTTTCTACCCGTTAGTTAACCACCTAGGTGATGCCACGACCCTAGTGCCTTTCTCTATATTAATCATAACTTAGAGCATATCCCTTCAGCATAAATTAGCTTAAACTTGTAGTTGATAATAGTAGTTATTAAACAAAAACCCCAAAAATTGTTAGAAGTACAATTAGGAGCAAGCACGCATTCCTAGTCTGAACAAATATGCAACTCCATTCCAAGCTCCCTGTGGAAATTGACCCCGATACCACTATTCGGGTAAAAGTCTTAGCGCCCGCTATTCCTACCATTGTGTGAGGTTGAGTTTGCTGCGATCAAGGGTCGAGGCGGGTTGTAGTAACGTGGAAGGTTCCTGGATCCAACCCAAGCTTCCGACTCAATTGTAGCAACATCCTCTTTCTTCTTCTTCCCGAGTACACCCCTAGTACCGTTTTGACTGGTCTGGGTGGTCGCTTTGATTGCTGAATAACTCACGATCTCGTTGGACTTGAGTCCCTCTTCCACCATGCCTCCTATTTTTACAACTTCATTAAAGGACTTGCCCACTGTTGACACCAAGTGACCAAAATAAGTAGGTTCCAAAGCCTGCAAGAAATAATCAACCATCTCACTTTCTTTCATCGGAGGGTCAACCCTCGCTGCTTGCTCTCTCCAACGGAATCCATATTCCCTGAAGCTCTCACCGGGCTTCTTCTCAATCTTTGTCAATGACAGATGGTTTGGGATAATTTCGAGGTTGTACTGGAAATGGCAGGCAAAAGCTTGGGCCAAATCGTCCCATGTGTACCACCTGCTGTGATCTTGTCTGGTATACCATTCTAATGCCGATCCACTCAGACTTTGGCTGAAATATGCCATCAGCAATTCATCTCTTCCACCTGCTCCTCTCATCATGCTACAAAATCCTCTTAGTGTGCTACTGGGTCACCATGCCCGTCATACAGATCAAACTTGGGCATTTTGAACCCTGTCGGTAACTGAACATCTGGGAACAGACATAAGTCTTTATAAGCCACACTTATTTGACCTCCCAACCCCCTCATATCTTTGAACGATTATTCTAAGCTTTTGACCTTTCTGATCATTTCCTCATGCTTGGGATTTTTGGGTGGCTTCTCGGTCTCTGCCGGGAGATCAAGATGAGGGGTGTAAGAATATGGTTCTGGAACTTTGAAGGTGGGTTCAGGGGGATAGTACTGGTTGTCTTGAGTTTGGAACAGAGGTTCACTGGAAGATCGGTGTAATGTAATAGGTGGAGGTGCCACAAAAACAGGTTTAATTGGTGGAGGAAGGTATGAGACTTGTTTGGGTGGTGGAGCTTGAGAAGTATGGGAAGTGGCGCCATAGCATTGTTGGTAGAGGGGAAAGGCTGGAGATGAGTTCATAGTGGGAGGCTCCTGAGGTTGGGCCGATGGTGGGATATAAGCAGAGTTGGTGGGATAAACCGGTGGTGGATGCCCCTTTGCCCAGGCTTGGTACATTTCAGCCATCTGTTGCTTTAACTTATACATCTCTTCCTTCATTACATTAACATCCAGTTCTTCCACCTCTTTTGACGGGTCAACAATACTCATCTCTGGTTCTTGGTTGGCCATATTCAGCCTGTCTTTTGATCGGGTGTTGTATGAGTGAGTTGCCAAAATGCCAATCAACTAACCACCTGCCTAGACTCAACACATCAAACAACAACCTTGTTAGCGATTAGGCTTCAGCAGATTGGTAACCGCATATTGGGCATGAATGCACCTAAGTAGTAACCGTCTCTATTATGTATTTGATCGATTGGATGCGTCATCCCGGCCTTTTCTTATTTTCAATTTCAAACTTCCCTCTTTTTCTTTATTTTTCTTTTCCTTCCTTTAACTCTTGCCTCTGTTCTCTTTTTGTTTTTATTCTCTCTTGATTTCTTATTTTCTCTATTTTCTTTCTTGTTTTTCCGCTCTTTTTCTTTTCTTTACTCTCTTGTTTTTCCTCTTATTTTCTTTCTCTCTTTTTCATTTGGTTACGGTAGAATCCTATGGAGATTACCTATGTATCATGACCCCGCACGAATCAGACCAAGCGTAGTTCTTGGAAGATAAGTACGAAAGTAAATAATAAAACAATTTTTGGGATTTTCAATTTCATAAAAAGCAAACGCTTTGATTACAAAGACTCAACACTAACAGACTCCAAGAGAAACTAACAGACGCTGATGAAAAGATGAATTACAGACTCCAAAATAAACTATCATACTCTGACAAAAGAAAATACGGTCTTGACAGACTCCAGCAAAAGAAAAATATAAACTCAACACAATTGACAGACTCTAACGGAAAAAGAAATACAGACTCAAATGGAAAATCATGAATACATCAATGCTCCTGGTGCCCGCGGGACATCATTCGGTCTCGCCGTGGGCCTATATGCAAGATCCCTTTGAAGTCGGTCCAAGTCATTCATTATCTGCTTAACGAATGTCATCACTGCCGCGAAGAAGGTAGTGCGAGTCATATCCTCACAGATTTGGCACTTCATAACGATGTAATCGGCGATGTTTCTGATTCTCTCTCTTATGACGCCTTTTTCTTGTAACAAACGCCCAATCTGCTGGGCCCTGGCCCCCAAGGTTTGCTCGGCCACTTGATTTTGCTCCCGAAGTTGTTGCAGATCTATTTCTAATTGTGCCAACGCCGTATAACAATGTTCTCTTTCAACCTTGAAGTCTTTCGCCTGTTTGATCATTTTGTTTTCCGTGGCGATGGCCCTTTTCTTTAATCCCGCGGCCTCATCATCGTACTTTTCTTTCAACTGCTTAACCAGGCGTGCTCGTTCATCTGCATTTTTAGCCAACTGTTTTCGAGCCTTGGCTAGTTCACCTTCTGCTTTGTTCAAATCAAAACTATAGTCACTCACTTTCTCATCTTTGGCACTTCGGGCTGGGTTTTCTGCCGCTATTTTCATTTTCTGAATCTGGGCTCGAAGGGCCTCATTTTCTATGGCTAGCTTTTTGTTTTCTCCTTCATCCTCAGCGGCTTGCAAGCTATTTTCAAACTGAAGGTCCCTGACTTATTTCTCCAGTTTGCTTAAGGTAGCCATGTACTCGTTTTCTTTGGCCAACCAGTCCCATTGCACTTGTGCTCCATCAGTAAACTGTTGGACATGGGGTCTTTTTGCGGGCCTTTCGGGCTCATGTTGAACCCGGGACCTTTTATCATACCAAGCAATATAACTAGGCTCTACCACGCCTCTGGATAGATCTCGTACTTGAGTATTAGGCCCTAAGAATCTGCACTGATGTCAAATCCGATGCACTCTTTCTTCTGGGAAGGCAGCTTTTGGCTCTAACTCAATGGCCTGGCGACTCAAATCTTCATCGTGTGGGATGGTCTGGTATCGGCCTAACTGACGTAGTACTCTGTGCGGAGCATAAGGCTGGATACTCCGAAGACCCATTAACAGCAGAAAGCATTCCTCAGCCGACATGTAGATTACCTCACCAACCGACAGCCACCCGAATGTCCATTCGATCTTATTTGCAGTCAAAGATCTCAAATGAGCATGCCATGATTCCGTACCATCCGGGAAATCATAACCCACTACCCGTTTTTCTTGTTTTTCAATGCACTCGAGGCCAGTCATACCACAATTCAAGTATCCAGGACGGTGACAAAGGTGTTCCTCCATCCATAATTGTAACAGCATATTGCACCCTTCATAGAACTTTCCCCCTTCCCGACAGAGGGTCAAAGCTCGGTAAATATCTGCCAAGATCAACGGCACTATAGTCCTATTTACCTTTTTCATCATAAAGTCGGCTATCCCTACAAGTCCCAACTCTATGTTTCCGTCTTTTCTAGGGCAAACCAAAATACCTAGGAACGCTGCTATGAAAGCTAATCCTCTCTGAGCTTCCCACTTATTTTGGTTTACCGCATGAGTAAGACCGGTATATGGTGTTTCAAAGCCACAGGGATTCCCGTAACGTCGATACAGAAAGTAGAAGGTACAAAATCCTTTGGCCAAATTTCCGTCTCGGATGTCATGACTGATGCTTAACAAGTCCAAAAATTTATGAGGGGTTACTGTTCTCGGTGCCACCGGGTATTGACTTCTAAGATTCTTTTTAAAACCGGCATAACCTGCTATCTCTTCCAGTGTAAGAGTTAACTCGAAATCGGCAAAGTGAAATACATTATGTGCTGGGTCCCAGAATGGTATCATGGCCTCAATCACGTCTTTTCTTGGCTTAACCTTCAAGAGCCCGATAAGACCGCCCAATGCTTTTGTCACAGCCTTTCTGCTATCTTCCCCCAAATCATGCCACCACATATTTAACTCCAACGGGATCTCTTCAAGGACTGAGAAAGGTTTATTTTGAATTGTGCTCATCCTGCACATTTATTAAGGTGATTTTAATTAAAAGGAAACTACGACTCGTTTTGACTCAAGAAAATGACCATTTGTTTTCCAAAAATTTTCACACAAATATCCGGCCTTGCCAATACGGCCTTTCAGCACTTCGAAAGGAAGATTTTAAGGCTATGTCGGCTAGCCAGCCAAAACCTTTAAAAGTGATTAAAATTGGTTGTTCTTGCAAAAACAACCTTCCGGCGCCCTTTTAGGGATATTTGGCTATTTCTGACAAGAATGACATCACCCTAATTATTTTTAAATTAACGTAAATTTTTTGTTCTTTTGTGTTATTTTTGCAAAAAGGAAGTTGGACCCGATGGGGGTTGCCTACGTATCTCACACCATGTGAGAATTAAACTGGCGTAGTTCAGGAATTTTTTTTAAGAAAATAAACCCAACTTCTTTTCTTCTTTTCCCTAAACACAAAGATTTTTTTTCCTATTTTTCTTTAAAATTCACAAAATTCCCTTTTTTTTCAAATTTCCGGCAGAGTTTCTGTATACTTTTAGGGACATTGGTTTTCACCGCGGGTAATTAGCTCACACTACTATTTTCCTTTCCTAAATTCTCTCCCTTTTATTCAAAAGCCGGTCAGCATGCAGGTCCGAGGCAAATAAATGCACAAGTAGTAAGTAAGATGCATCAGGATGGTCTTTTATTTCGGGTGCACCTGTCCTAGACAGACCCAACCCCTGTGTTGAGTCTCCAAAGTCAAAATGCACATGATGCAAACAAACGTTCCTACTAGGGATGCGGCATAAGGTATTGTTATACTAGGTTTAAAAACCTGGGTTTACTTGTTCTAGACCTGGCTTACCCGAGTGGACAGCTCGAGCCGAGGGGGGCAGCGTACCGGGAATACAAAATCTTCATCGGCTTTACAACTTGTCCGAACCTCATTCTAAATTTGGAATATGACTTTAACAGAAAATAAGTCACATGAAGTGCACACTTCTTCATGATTTAGAAGACTTAGAGAGAAGAGGGATTTCGCAACAGTTTATATACAGTTCATGGAATATCAAAGTGGTAAAAGAAATCAATTAGCACATTAGGCCCAAATCATGTAGCAAAATCAAATAATGGATAAAGCCAACTATAACAATTATTCTAAGCTCGAATTCTTGAACCCTGAACCAGAGATTATGGGTTCGTTCCCCAGCAGAGTCGCCAGAGCTGTCATACCTCCCTTTTCACCTACCCGAAGGTAATAAAGGTGTTTTTCCAATTAAAGGACAATCAAAACGGAATTATTATTAAAAGATTCAGAGTCGCCACTTGGGATATTTATGGTGTCCTAAGTCACCGGTTCAAATCCCGAATCGAGGAAAAGATTGACTCTGTTTAACAGTCCGCGAACCAGAAATCTTGGTAAGGAATTCTGTTAACCCGGGAGAAAATGTTAGGTATTCCCGAGTTCCGTAGTTCTAGCATGGTCGCTCAACTGTTACATTCGGTTTAATTATCTGATTTTAATCAATTATGAACCTATGTGCAGATTTTAACCTTTAACCGCTTTTATTCAATTTTTAAAGAAGATTGAACGTCGTTTAAAACACGTCTTTGGATCGCGCCACATGAAATGCACCCGCCATCCTAAACATATTTTATTCAACGTTTTAAGATTTGATTTGGGTCACATGAAATGCACACCAGAGTTTAGGAAGGTAATATTATTAAAATGCGCGCCTAAAGCAACTAACGCATTTGCAGCTTTGCGAGGGCCATAAAAAATTCGCTAAACGTCATGCCTCGAATTCTAAGGATCGAAACAAGATTACTTAAAGCGAGGGTCGTGCAATTGTAATTTTGTTTGGCACGTCACCCCTTGACTCCAATTTTAAAGGGAATTCGTGTTAAACTCTCGAGGGCCACGACCATATCCTATTTAACGACTTGCCTCAACGTTTTTAAAAAAAAAAAATTACTTAATCATTAATGGAGCGGGGATTATGCTACTGTCCAGACTAACTAAAAAAATGTCTGTTATAAGGGTAGGTTGATTATTTAAAGCAACTGTTTGGGCTTAGCGTGAAGCCCAACATCCTACATGACACAAGGCTGCTCCAAGCTGCTAATTTCATTACACTGGGCCCAAAAGAAAACCCAAACCGGAGGACGAACCAGCTCCGGCAGGTTTGGGTCCTGAGAACGAACCTTCACATGTCACAAAACATGAGGCACTCGCATCCACAGTTGCAAATCATATCGTTGCATGGAAATTTAAAACAAATATGGATCATCTTTTACACAAATACCATGGCATATTTAACCTCAATGGATTTCTATACAGAAGGTACAATAGGATAGCGATCCTTTCTGTTATCCATCATCATTTTAACCAGTCAGCATACAGATCCTCAAAGTAACAGAAATAATAAAAAAAATTGCTAGTCTATATTCCTAAGAAGAAGTTATATCTCAGCCTTTACTGGACAGGAGAACAACCAGAATTCTACACCAAACAATCCACTGATTCCAACTGTACTAGCACATACGTAATACTACAACTTGAATGAAAAAAATGATTTCGATTCTAACTTGTGTAAACTAAAAGAGCTAAACTCACAAATTATTCCCTTAGTACAAGCCATGTTCAAAGTTAAAGACAGAGATGAGCACACACAGCAACGAAATTCGACAATGAATGTATAATTTGATAAGACAAAACGTAAAGAAGCAACACCTAATGAACCAATATGTTCTAGATTTCGACTACATCATGCTCATTGACAAGCATACTAATCAGAATGTCTCCCACCTAAATATTACATGCTGTGAATGAATTCATAAGGAAAAGAGATGAAGCTTGAACAACAGCATCAGATTTCATTAACTTCGCAAATCTACACTTCAAACTACTCTTAAGTGATGTCCATAGGACCAAAGTATACCTGGAATATGAAAGAAATAAAGCAATGTGGGGTCAGAAGCCAAACAGCAATACAGCAGAACCCAGCAGCAGGAAATAACCAGCAAAACCAATTTCAAACCAACAAATGATGTGCAACAGTCCAAAAAAAATAATTTTAATCGAACAGTGACCCAACAAACTTCAAACCAAACCTTTACAAACTCAGATTCAATCCATTTCCACCCTAGATGAATCAAAACTTGTTTCAGAAATTGAAAACTTCAAAAATCATAGGAGAAGTTCAATGAAACAGTGATTTCATTGAAATTTCCAGATGTTTTTTTGGATTTTATTATCTCTGAATTCCTCTCTTCCGCCTCTTAGGTCTTTATTCTTTGCCTTGAAAGGAAAGAAATGATGCCTTTATAGGCAAGAAAGCAGGGCAGCCTCTGCTTGCACTTTGCCCCTTTTCTAATTTTTGTTTTAGCTTAGGTGCCCATAGTTAAATTTTTAGAATTCAAGATAGCCCCCCACCCCAGCTTCCTAGAAGCTTCCTAGTTCAGTTACTATGAGATTCCCTAGGCCAATTTCCTAGACTACTCCTCACACCCCTGTTGTTTACTCTAGGAACCCAAGTGGGTCAAATTGACCCGATAATTAAACCAAAATTTGGGCTCAATTCTGACCCGATGACCTAAATCAACCCCCTTGGGGTGAGGTCTACAATGGCTTCAAAGCCCAAACAACAAGATAAACTAAATCAAATCAGTCAACAAACAAAGGGCAAACACTTGAATGATTTCGAGAATTAAAACCTACACTAATCAACTGATTACTACACACAAATAAGCAAGAAATTAACCAAGTTATTAACATAACCCTAATTAAATTAACTAGGTGACTAAACGAGATATGAAATCAGAACTTTAAACGGGCTGATAACACAACTAAGGAAACAGAGAACAAACTTTCACACAGGAAAACGAAAAAAAACAACGAACAGAACATAGTTTAAACCCGGCGGATTGGTCGAGTTTCAACCAGACTAGTAGAAGAAAATTAAACCAAAGAAAAGGGAAAGAGAAGAAAGAAAAGACAAAAGAGGGGAAGGGAACTTACCAAATCAGGACTCGAAACCTACTGGAGGCAAATGACCTAATAAAACTAATGTCGATCCCTTGTTCTTTGTCAAGAACAACTGAACGACGTTAGTTTTGTTGAATCCAAACTTCAAAGCTCGAAAGAATAATCCCCCCCATGATCATGCATGCTACCAGGTTCGATGAAAAATGATTTTGCACTTTTAGGGATTGAACTCGGATTTAAGATTCGAGGAGCTCGGGGCAGATTCGAAGGGAAACAACGATGGACTAGGTATGAGGGGAGGAAAGGGACTTTGGGGTGTTGATTTGGGGTGGTTTGGTGGTGGCGCCGCCACCGGAAAGGGAGAGGATTTTAGGGCGGTGACTTAGGGTTTCGTTTAGTTTCTGAAAGGTAAAGGGTTAAGAGAGACGAATGAGAAGGGGGGGTAGGTTTCCGACACTTAAATATTAAAATTGAGTCAGTTCCAGACCGTTTGATCAACTGGGATCAATGGTCCAGATCAAAATGAATGAAACATTGTCGTTTGGTCTCTGGACGGGGGCGGACTGGATTGGGGCTGGTCTGGGCCAAAAAATTGGGCGGGTTTCAGGGCAAGAATGTTTGGGCCTGGGGTTTGCAGCCCAAGCCAGCCTCTTTATTTGTTTTCTTTTCTTTTCTTTCTTTTTTTTTCCTTTTTTTTCAATTTTCTTTTATTTTCCTTTAAATCAAAATTAAAAATAATCCTAAATTAATCACTAATCAAATTATCATATTACATTAATTAACTCTAAATAATATTTACCACAAATAATTAACAACCAAATTCAAAGAAAAACTACCAAAATTCGAAATTAAAAATTAAAAGTGCAAAATAAACTATATTTTTTGTAATTTTTTCCATTTTTATAAAATAAACTAATTTGCTAATTAATCCTAAAATGTAGAATTAAATCCTAAATGCAAATGAAACATATTTTTGTATTTTTCATTAATTAAATAAAATAAATATGCACAGACAAATGCAAACTTTTAACATAAAATGCCACGAAAATCCACAAAATTACAAACACCGAAAGAAATTATTTTGTTTTGAATTTCTGGGAGTAATTCATATAGGGAAAAAATCACGTTCTCACAGACATTATCCCTGTGGAGCTTTTGCTATTTCTCGAAGGGTGGAATTATGCACGTGAGCGGAGCGTCTGGCGCTTTTTCAAATTTTTCCTATAGCAAAAATCAGTTGAATAATAGTGTTTTGTCCCTTGTTGCAGCAACTTCATGGATGTCGGGCGAAGTCTTTGACCTGCCCGGCTGGGTCCGGAGGCTGGTGACCCATTCGACCTGCGATCAGCGTCGGTGGCGAGCCGTATTTCGTGCCAGATAGGGAGCGAAATACCGAGGTATGTGCGCACGCTGCCTTTGCCTTGGCCTTCGTGTATTTGAGGTAACATTTCCCTTTTTTCTTTTGTATTGGCTTTGCCGTTCGCAGGTATCAGGCACTCGTAGTGTGATGGAGCTTTTAGTGGTGCTGAGCAGGCTCGTGTTTTCGAGGAGAAGGCATCGTCCGTGTCTGCTGCTCCCTGAGTATCTGATTCTTGGGCAACGATTCCCCCGAGTGAATATGCTTTGCCCGTGGTTGGTTCTCTTGGGGCCGAAGAGGCAGGATCAACAAGAGTGTGTTCTGACTTCGAGGAAGTCCGTCTTCTTCACTTTGCGGTGAGTTTAGGCGCAGTTTTCCTGTATTCCATGTCCTCCTCCCTCTATTGAGCTTTTCTTGTGCAGACCTGTGATAGGCTTATGTCTGAGCTGCTCCATCAAGGGGCCAGGATTCAGAAAATTTTGGGCGAGGGCGAGTCCCTTAGGCTCCTTAGCGAGGAGAAGGAGGTTGAGTTGCAATATTAGTGATATAAGGCATACCGGAACTCGAATTACGAGAGTTATTTGATGGAGCAGGTAACTTTCTGCAACACGTGCCTTGCTCCCTTTGGACCTTAATGTTAACCCCCTTTTTGTTATATTAGCTGGAGAAAACGACGGAGGCTTTGGAGTACCTCAAGGGCGACATCGACCGCGTCAGAACTGTTTGTGGCGAGCTAAGGGCTCAGGTAAAAGCTCAATCTTTATAGGAGACAGGCGAGCCAAGGTCCCTGCCTTTGAAGCCCAACTCCGCTTGGCTCGTGACAATGCCACAGTTCAAGCGGATATGATCGGGAAACTTGAATCTGATCTCTCAAAGATTAGGGCTGAGATAATTGATGCCCCAGCTGAAGCGACACTAAGCCGAACCAAGGCTGATCAGGAGATGGTGATTTGTATGAATGACGGTGCGGATGCTCAAGCTGAGCTAAAGCGAGCCTTGACCGGGAGAAGAGGATCGAAGAATATGTTCGTTGTGGATCCCAAAGAGAGGTATACAAGGAGATCGGTGCGAGGGGCTTCGTTCTCTCGGAGGAATTGGCTCGAGCAAGGGCGGAGGAGCGTGACACGCGGTCACTTCTTACCGACGGTATGAAGAACAAACCCGGCAAGCTATAGCCCTTTGGAGCGGAGTGTAGATTTTGCTGTTTTCCCGCTTTGTATTTGATATATGTAGAGCATTTCTGTAGATGGAGAGTGCGCCTTTTTGGCTATGTAAGATAAGAGGAAACTTGAAGCTTTATTTCTTCTGCATCTCTTTCTATTATTTCGTTCGACTAGGCGGGCTGGTTTCGGTATTTGGCGGGATCCTCGTAGGTATGGAACTGATCGGGCAGGCTTGGAGGCTCTTGAGTGCGATCCTTGACATGAGCAGGTGTTGGGGCCTCCGTGCTTTGCCCAGCTATTTAGGCTTAGTCTCCAAGTCAGGCCTTGACTCGAGCTTTCCTGCCCTTAAATCATGTATTCCCGTACGGGTAGGTAGTAATTGTTCCCATTTCTTGCCCTTGGGCATTTGCCGTTTCGATTATTTTGGCCCCAATCTCCGAGTCGCATTGCGATTCGAGCTTCAATTGACCCTCAAGTTCTTTCCTCCATGTATGGGCGGACGGCGATGGCCTTTTGTGCTTTGGGTCGAAGTGACCTTACAGGTGGGTGTCCTGGAGGCTCACTCGGCTGGTGATAGTGGCATTTATGTCGTGCACTTAGGCATATTGTAGTTTAACCATTTTGGGTCCAGTCTCTGAGTCACATTGCGACTCGAGCTTTAATTGACCCTTAAGTACTTTCGATTTCCACACCAGCGATAATGCCTCTTACGCTATTTTGGCCGTTGAGACCTATTAATATGTGGCTCGGAGGCTTGCATAGTTAATTATTTTGGATCTGGTCTCCGAATCGGGTTACGATTCAAGCTCATTTTAATCCTCAAGTTATCAATTTTCAAGCTGGCGACAATGACTCTTACGCTGTTTGGTCGTAGAGACCTTTTAGTGTGCGGCCTGTAGACTCGTTTTGCTGGCGACAATGACTCTTACGTTGTTTTGCTCGTGGGATTTTTGTAGGCTTTGTTTTCCGCTCGTTAAGGTCTTTTGAAATAGTTTTGCCTGACCCGTCGTCGGTTCTGGAAGAACCTCGATTTCAAGTCGTTATCAGCGATGTTTTGAGCACCTCGGAAAGTTCATAGCTCGTAGGCTGAGTAGGTCGAAGACTTGTGATTTGGAGCTGACATGGTCGAAGCTTGTTTTTGCCTGTTGAGGGAAGCCTGATTTAACCGGTTCTTTCCAAATTATATTCGAAGTAGTTGCTTGCGATTTTTGTTTAGCGACAGTCGGGCATCCCAGAGTCACGTTAGTTTGGCTGTATCAACCATTTTGACCGTAGTCATATGTGTTTGGCCGGAGCCATTTTTGATCCCGAGTGATAGTTTAGGCGTCTACACCAAGGGTATGCCCTTTTGGGACTCTTACAAATGCGACGTATAGCCTTAACTTCGGGATTTTTATGACTGTTAAGTCTTACAGTTTGTCATACCTGTTGAGGTCTTACAGTTTTGGGTTTTCCAGCGCATGGTGATTGGCGATGAATGATAGTCTCCGAGTCATCTAATTTGTTTAAGCTTGAAAACTGTTTTTCGTGAGCTAGAGTTGCCTTATAGGGGCTTTATGAGCCCGGAGATCCGACCCTGGGGTCGTGCGAGTGCCAATGTTGACGTTAAGTTTTTGATTATTTCCGGACATATTTGGTGGAGGGGTCCCTGCCCACAGTATACTTGAGATTTCCTTGTTTTGAGAATAAGATGCCGAAGAGATATCCTTTTATTGCTTGGTGTAATCATACATTGTTTCATTGTCGTGAGCTTGACCAGCGTTGGCGTGGCTCCTCGGACCATTCGATCCGGTACATAAATCCTGATTGGTTCATAGTCTGTCACTTCCCGGTCCCCCCTAGGGGACGGTGCCCTTGGAAGAAGACCATCGCTCGTCGTTGGACTATAGGAAAAGGCCTGTGACTTTATCGGATCCTCCTCTAGGGGGTACGTTGCTCTGCTAATAATCTTGCTAACGAGGCCCTCTTCGGTGCGAAAGCCCGATTGAGGGGAAAGAGCGCGACAAACCCTTTTTCAAGGCCTATGGACCTCCGGGTAGAGTTAGAACCTCCGAATGTCCTGGCCAGCTGTCTGCATATAGGTTAGTAAAAAAATAACAAGGGAATAAAGCAGTTCTTCCTCACCGCGGGACGTATAGGCGACGTTTTGAGATTCGGTACGTTCCTACCCTTTCGAGGCGTGAGCCCCGATACAGCCATCCGTAGTGTCTTATCAGGTTTGGCCGAAGATGTGGTTTGCTTACCCTTTGATCCTTTCGAGGTTGGGGGCACTGATGCCGGTGATGCGCCATATGGTGAAGAATTTCCTCTTATTGCGTATTACTTTCTGTCGACTTATTTTAGTTTCGCCCTTTGCGAGGGATCTCATTCTTTTGGCAAAATGGGGCCGAAGTTGTTCCTGGGCCGGGATGCCGAGCTTTGTACCATCAGAGAAGGCGCTGACGGGCTGTATTAAGAGAATGGTCTTTGTGGCAACTGTCGTTTGGTATTCGCCATGGATTCGAGATGTGGGAGCGATTTGGTCCGTTAGTGCGGACCGCCCTATTGACTTTTGTCTGATATCGTTGTTGTATGTGATCGAACCACCTGAATTCATGAACACATGTTTTATTTGAAATAGATCAAATGAGGGAGAGGGTTACCAATGCGTCAGTGTGATGGTGAGGCGAAGTCTTGATGTCCTTTTCCCTGGATGTAAGGGTGTCCTTCGGAATATTTCCCTGGACCCGTCTTTTCCTGACAACGAACATTTTCACTTTCCATCTTATTAGTCCATAGAGGGTGTCGCCATTCCTTCACTATCGTGGTAATACGTCATGGCTCGTTCACTTCATTTTTCCCGGTTGCCTTCCTTCTTTGGGGCTGCACTCGAGCTCGACCGCTTGATGGATCTCGGCGGTGATTTTTATTTAGTAGCACGGCTGTCCTCTTTCTGAGCTGGTGGCCATTTTTGATCCCGCGGCCGCACGCGCCCTGTGGTCCCACGTCGGGTCGTGGTTCTTTTGAAGGGGTCTTGGTCGAATAGGCCTGGGTCGTTCAGCATCCCTGGTTTCGCTTATGGTGGTCACGATGTTTGGCATGACAATGTTGAAATCGTACTCCGCTGGGCGGAGTTCCTTTGCCGATTGTGCTTCATCAGATCCGGTTCCACTGAAGGTTCCTCGAGGAAGTTGCCCTCGAACTATTTCCCTGTTGTTGCGAGGTAGGTTGCATCTTGTGGCGTTCCTCCCATTCGCGGCGCATGGATGGTACCTCCATCTGTTTGGCATTAGTTTCTTTGCTGGGAGCCTGCTTGGGTATACCGGGCCCGTAGAGGCTCCCAAACGGCTTTCTATGGTCCTGATTCGTGGCCGGTGCCGGGTACGGGCATCCGACCAGGTCTCGGCTGGGTATCTGATTAAGCTTGATTTGAAATGACCCGGAGTCGTCGGGCATGCTTCGTTTAAACTTTGGGCGAAGGCCTGGGTTGCCCAGTCATCCGAAACCGGGAGCGATCTCATTCGTCCTATCAGGGAATGAGGCGCAACTTCCTATGGTGTTTCACTCTCTCTTTGTTTGGCCTCAGATGTGTCGGGCTCTTCTATTACTGCTTTCATGGCATCGGTGTGTGATTTCGCGGAGGGATTTGTTGATATGGTAAGCGAGTTTATGAGGTCAGGCGCTAGGCTGCGGCGCCACATCATGGTTTCTCTTGAGAGTGTTTCCCCGAACTTCTTCAACGAGACGGGCTCGAACTCATCATCTTGAAGGTCACTGTCTTTTTCCGCACATGTATAAGCAGTGGTGCGCTCGTCGGGATCTGAGGTCCTGTCGCGCCTAGGGAGTTCCGGCATTCCAAATTTCCGTGAAGCGGGTTCCGGGACTACTTCCCCGGGAGATAACTGTTGCATGGACCTCCATGAACCTAACTCGATTCTCTTGGAGAGATCCTCTAGCGTCTTTGTTGTGGCGGGGTCTGTTATCGATCCGTTGTTGCTTGATCTTTTGGGTACTCGTTCGACGCAGGGAGACGTTTCCAGCGCTACTGCGCTGGGGATCCCCGGATGGCTCTGCAACTGAGCGATAGCCAACTGTTGTGCCTGCAATATTTCAAAAATGTCATGAAGACTAACTTTTTGTGTTTCCCAAGCCGGGGTTTTTTGAGCTTCCTGTCGGTCACTATGCTGAATGCTCCTGTCGGTGTGAGAAGTTTCGCCAGCTTGCTGTGCGTCCTGTGAATCTGCGTCCGCTAGAATTGGTTCGGGCGCGTTATCGGGATTGTGTAGTGGTGCTTCGGCAGCCGGGACATCCACGCCATTTTTCCTGTGATTTTCGAGGTTGTCGTTCTTGATTCCGTTTACCGAGCCAAAAATTTTGACCTGAATCAAAGGATCTTGGACAAGAAAAAGTGTGAAAGAGAATGTGCGTTTGTGCAATGAAACTAGCAAGAAAATAATCACTATTATTTTTAGCCCACGGTGGGCGCTAAACTGTTTACCGTGAAAATGGTAACAACAATTAAATTTGTAAATGGGATTCTAAAAATACGTGATCTATTCCTGAGCTAGTTGTTAGAGCAGTTGATGCTAATAATATGGAGTTTAATGATGAAATGCAGGCTAAAACGGGAGAGTAATCGAACCGAAGGGCCTGCTGCCCGGATATAGGTCTGGTCGATGGGGGACCTTGGGGTCAATGTCAGGGTCGAATTTGAGCTATCGGGGATAATCGGGGATGGGATAACAGTTGAAGATATAATTAAACAAGGCTCTTTATGGCCAATACTAAGTTATATGATAAAGAACAAGTAAGAAAGCGATGGATATCAAGGTGACCTCGGGCCAGTGAGAACGAACAAGTTAGAAAGAAAAGAGAGGGAGAGAGAGAGAGATATTATTGCACTTGTGGAGAAATGGAGCAACATCAGTCGTTTACAAGGTAGGGTGAGTCCCCTTTATATAGGAGGGGAACTCGGCTACAAGTACGTGGAGATTAATTACAAAGTATGGAGATGGATGGCTTGACGCGATGCCTCAGCATAGGCTCTGGATAGGCCGGCCCTGTCAGACTTAGCCGTGTGCCTTGGGAGCTTTCCCCTCTGTCCTGGCTTCGATCTCCGTTTTCTCTGAGTCGGGCCTCGACGAGCCCCGGGGTCGGGAACTCGGCCACGGCTTCCTGTCCTCGGGGTCTCGAGGCACTTCTTGCGAAATGACTTGAGAACGAGAAATCAAGTCTTTTGATTTCGCCGCGTACACAAAAATATATGGTAAACTTGAACAACTTTTCTTTCTTTTTTTTCCCCTATTCTGTTTTTTTTTTAACCTTACTTTACAGATTAGCTGGAATAAAATGGGAAAGTGATTGGTCAAAAGGCGAGAAAAGTTCAATATAAAACAACATATAATGAGTACCATACTGGCAGCTGTTAATTCTGCCTAACAAAAAGAATGAAATGTCAGCAAATGCAATAGACAAATACTTAGTGACTGTTCATATCTTTTGGCAAAGCCCTGAATTTCTGGAGCATAATTGGCTATAATTGTTGAAATACTCCAAAGCTTTTAATTTGTTTACCTGTTTTTATTTTGGGGTAAGTGTGAAGTATGAAAACCATTTTAAAGGCTGAGTTACATGGGACAGTAGGCCAGTCGACCTCTTCGAAACTTGATTTGGCCCAAAACCCTTTAAGTTTTAACTATTGGTCAGGTGACCTTCTTTATTAATTGTCGTTCATGGTTAATTGGGGTTAATGACAAGGTGACGTTTTTTTAGCTCATTAGTTGTCAATTCCACTAAGAGAGAAAGCTCGAGTTCCTCGATTTGGAGGTTAATTTGGCGGTGCATTACATTGGGAAATACTTCTAAGGGATGCATTAATCTGTCCTCAGCTCAACTGCAAATTGATTAAATCGCTTCTTATTCATTATTGTTTAGTTTGGGTTCTGCATATTTCAATCCAGATTTTCAAGTCACTCGATCATTTACTTACAATAGACCACTATTAAATAGACCACCCCGACTATTGATTTAAAATCGACCCTGTGAGAACTGATTAGTAATAGAAGATTATATATCAATATATGGTTATTGCTTCTGGTGAATGAGTTGAAGGGCCAAATTACTGGACCTGAAATTCAAATACAAAGGTGACAATATCTATTGATTTTCGTAGCAATGCTACATATAACGATTTGGTCGTGTCATCATGAAATGTGATCAATTAACATATTCCCTAAGGCAATTGTCCATTAATACATGCTTAGTTCTGCGTCGGCGAGGGAAAAGACACCTCATTTGTTCATAAAGAATGATGATAATTTGCATACGTACCTCGTGTTGTTCAAGTGATGATACGAGACCCGATATAAAAATATTTGTCATTGAAGAAGTGAATGAAGTAGCAGATAAACTCGTATGGTCCAGAAAATACTAATGTGATATCTTATCAAAGATACCGGAGAATCAGAAAAGAAGATTTAGTTACTCAAAGAGAAATATTACAATGCTGAAACGGAGATAGACGTCTTGAAGGACGAACTCAAAGAGTCTGAAGTAGTGAATAAGCAATTGCAGGAGAAATCAACTGGTTGAAATGGAGACCGGAGAACCAAAGTATTATGAAAAAGAGAAATTCATGAGATTGATATTTGTTCTATTGTTGGCTTTTGTTCGTTGAAAAATAATATAGCGATTTAGTTCAAAATATTTTTAAATGTTAAAAATATTGATTTTGACCAAAATATGGTGTATTTAACCGCTTTTTATGTATTTAATCCATTTGTTGTGTTGATATTATTTATGTTTATAGTCCATTAGTTGATTACAAGCCTTTATCAATTATCGATTACCAAACATCGATCTTAGTTTTAATTAGTTTGTTAACGATTTTTATAAGATTTATGAGCTTACAAAACAAGAAAATTTTAAAAAGATATATGTTTATAAAAGATTAATCATCAAAATAGTCGCCCATCCACCACTAATTGCAATAAACTTCTTACGTGGTCTATAAATTCTGTACTCCAAACCTTGAACCTCACACCCTTAGGCGTCGTTTGGTACGAGGTATAAAAATGTATAGTGCTGGTATAAAAATTTAATACCACCTTAATACTTTGTTTGGTTAGCAAACCTGGTATAAGTTATTCCGGGATTAAAATTAGTACCGGAATAACTTATACCTTGTAGAGAGTAGGGTAATTAGTGCCGGGATAACTTATACTTTCTTCTTAGAAATTATGCAATTGTCATTTTTAATACAACATACCAAATAGTGGATCAAAAACAATACCAGAATAACTAATCCCAGCATAACTTATCCCAACATAACATATCCCGGAATAAGCCGTACGTATTCAAACCAAACGACCCTTAATCCTTAATCCTGATCAATAGACATCCTTCATGGTCACTTGCCAACTATCGGTTGCATACTCAACTTCCATGCAACAACAACAACAACAACAACAACCCAGTAAAATCTTACGAGTGGGGTTTGGGGAGGGTAGTGTATATCCAGACCTTACCCCTACTCCGAAGGGATAGAGGGGCTGTTTCCGAAAGACGGCTCAAGATAATAAAAAGAAGACAAAAGGAGAGGGTATTAGATTCATCACGGAGATCATAGGAAAAATAGGACATAAAATGCAGAAGAAAAATGCAAAGCCAAAACGGTGGTTAGTAAATGGATCCAACGTCGAAAAAGAAAATAGTAAGACACGACATTTCTCCTAGCTCTCTTAGACAAAACCCTACCGGACTAGGCTCATAAAGGTACAAAGTAACGCAAGACACAACTACCTCCAAGCCTACAACCGTAATACTCGACCTCTACAACGTCCTATCAAGTGTTATGTCCTCGGAAATCTAAAGTCTCGCCATATCCTGCCTAATCACCTCTCCCCAATACTTCTTAGGCCGCCCTCTACCTCTTCTCATGCCATCCATAACCACCCGCTCACACCTCTTTACTGGAGCATCTGGGCTTCTCCTTTGTACATGCCCGGACCATCTGAACCTCGCTTCCCGCATCTTGTCCTCGATGGGAGCCACGTGCATCTTCTCCCGAATATCATCATTCCTAATCTTTATCCATCCCAGTATGCCCGCACATCCACCTCAATATCCTCATCTCTGCTAATTTTATCTTTTGGATATGTGAGTTCTTAACAGGCCAACACTCAGCCCCATACATCATGGCCGGTCTAACCACCGCTTTGTAGAACTTACCTTTGAGTATCGTTGGCATTCTCTTGTCACACAAGACTCCAGATGCTAACCTCCACTTCATCCATCCTACCCCAATATGGTGTGTGACATCCTCGTCGATCTCCCCTCCCCCGTGGATAACCGAACCAAGGTACTTGAAGCTGCCTCTACTTAGGATAACCTATGACTCAAGCCTCAAATCGACGTCTACTTTCCCCGGGTCAGCGCTGAACTTACACTCGAGGTATTCTGTCTTCGTTCAGCTTAGCTTGAAACCCTTAGACTCAAGAGTCTGTCTCAAAACTTCCAATCTCTCGTTAACACCGGCTCGTGACTCATCATCAACTTCCATGCAAGTCAAGTAAAAACTATTGGGTCGCTTATTTACAAAATTAGTTTTGAAACTTGATTTTATCACAAAATTAATAAAATTATAACATATACACATATTATTAATCAGGTTGTAACTTAAAAACTTATGAGAAATGGTCAATTTCATCATACCACTTAGAATTTAGTCATTCTATAATATGCAATGACTTAACAATTAGACATTGCGAGTATAATGACGGGTGTAATTTTATAGATTGTAAAAATAAAATATTTTATAATACCACTAAGAATTGATTAGAAATGAATAATTTCGTACTAATACTTAGGATTTAGTCATTTTACTACATGCAATGACTTAACAATATGAGATCAACATAGACATAAGAGTATAATAAAGGGAATGATTAATTGTTTGAAAATAAACATTTTCGAATAGAACATTACATAGTACCATTAAGGATTGATAAAAATAAGTACTTTAATAATACTATTAAGGATTTAGTCATTCTATAACATGCAGTGACTTAACAATGTGATATAAAAGTAGATGTAAGGAGTATAATGTATGGCGTGATTAATTATTTGAAAATATATATTTTTAAAATGGGGCTTTTCTTAATACCATTAAGGATTGATCATAAATGAGTAATTTTACAGTACCATTAAAGAATTAGTCATTCTACAATATGGGATGATTTAACAATGTGTATTTACATTAGCGTTGATATATAACTTGACATACATACAACAAGCAATGTATGACTTTGATGGATTGCGTATGGGTGTTCGTAACACGCAGCGGAAGATAATAACAATTCTAGGTAGATCTTTTCGTGTTTAAAATTTATTTACATGTCAAAGATCGGGTCTGAGACGTACCTGGTGAATAGAGTCTCGTTTCAAAATTCTTCGATAGTGCGAAGACTCTATACGTATCCACACCGAGACCGACCCTTGCTATCAACCCTTTGATCAATGAAACCCGCGAACAAATTGAACGAAAATATTGTGCTAAAGCTTTTCTCAAAAACCGTAACCTAAACGTGAAAGACCAAGAAAACTAATTTTCTTGTCAAAAGTATTTTTGATTCTCCTTCACTCTCACGTTTTTCTTTCTTTTTCTATATATCGTGCCTTATGTTGTACTGATATATTTATATCATCAAACATCACTTTGTTCCCATTAGATTTTGGAGAATTGAGGCGGTGACTGAATGTGGTATTAGACCAATTCTCAAATTGGACTTTTCCACAAATTACTATTGGGAAATATAAATCCCATTCCTAATGGGTTTTACATGATCGGCAGTAGCATATCAAATTTTTCCTTTTTTTTTGCATGCCATTTTACATTACCAACTATATACATATGTATGTATATGTTTTGATAATTATTTTAACCAATAGCTAGTCAAGATTCAAGAGATATAATCTAATTTTTTAATTCCAAATAGAAAACTTCAATTTGTTCACAATATTAATTATATCCTCTGTGCTAGCAAAGAATATAATAATATTTTATTTGGACTAATAACAAAATTTGTTTGACTAATTAAATTCTTTAATTTAATTACCAAACAATAAAATAATTAATCCTTTAGCAAAGATCAGAATACTCGTTAGTGTGCGACCCCATAGGTTCAATACTAAACCAGCAGTAAATCAATCACATTAATATACTAATCAAGGGTGGCGTCTCGCAACACTCCTTAACGACTGGATAGCATGAAGTATACAATTTACTCTCAAGAACTCGTAGAATAATAATGTAGTAATTCCTTCTGCCCTTATAGCTCTGAGTCACCCTAGGATATGGTTCAACTGTCAAATCCTAATAGGCGACCAACTATGTGTCCATGTCAAATATAATTGACCATTGAATGACCTAAGAAACTCTTTTCTCTTTTTCATTCAATTGCCCTGGTCAAGGTCTTAATTTGGTCGTTTATAATTCATGACAACATGAAGCTTAAACTCATTACCAAGAGTTGACAGATTATATCTTGATCAATCACTAATTCTACAAGCATTTAATCATACCCAATATCCTTTCAACTATCCCCCTAGGGACATAGGTATCTAGTATAAAAGCACAATAAATAACTTGTCAATTACTATGACGATATCAGGTCAAAGGAAACCTTTACATCACATTCTACAAGAGAATATCCTATTAACAGTTTATGATAATTCTAACCATTAGGAATTATCCAATGAGTCGGTTCAATGATCATATCTCTATATGCATCATCTATCTATGTAATTTAATTAATGAGATCAACTAATCTTTATCCCATAAAGACGATCACATAAATATTGATCTAACCGGATTACTAATGTCCAAATTAATAATCCTACGATCAAGAACAAATTTAGATTAAACTATAAGAAACTTTACTCTCATTATCATGATCTCCATCACAATGTCAAGTCTCAAAATTTAATCAAGGACATTATCAAATTAATCAAGCAATTAATAACCATGATAAAAGAATATCAAATGCCATACATATTTTGTATCAAATAACGTTCACAAAAATATGTTCAAATCATCAAATATGATATTGGATCTAGGGCATATCTACTATATCCCTAACAATCTCCCACTTGTACTAGAGCCAATCGCTCTTGTACTTCATTCCCAATTTCTCCTTGTGCTTGTCAAACTCCTTTGCGCCAAGAGCTTTAGTGAATGGGTCTGCATCATTTTCTTTTCCATCAACCTTTTGAATCTTGATGTCTCCACGTTCAATGATCTCTCTTATCAAGTGATATCTTCGCAGAACGTATTTGAATTTTCTGTGTGGTCTTGGTTCTTTTGCTTGAGCAATGGCTCCAATATTGTCACACAACAATGGAACCACACCTTCTATTGAAGGAACCACACCAAGTTCAGTTAAGAACTTTTTCATCCATACAGCTTCCTTAGCAGCTTCACTAGCTACTATATATTCTGGTTCAGTCACTGAATCAGCTACTGTAGCTTGTTTGGAACTTTTCCAACTCACTGCACCACCATTTAAGGTGAATACATAACCAGAAATAGATTTGCTATCATCTCTATCTGAAGAGAAACTTGCATCAGTATAACCTTCAAGTTTCAACTAAGAATATCCATAGATGGGGAATTGGTCTTTAGTCCTTCTTAAGTACTTAAGAATGGTTTTCACCACCTTCCAATGTTCCTCACCGGGATTTACCTGATAGCGGCGAGTCACTCCAAGTGCATAAGCCACATCAGGACGTATACATGTCATGGTATACATGATAGCTCTCACTGTACTAGCGTATGGGATCCTACTCATGTGTTCTCTCTCTTCAGGTGTTTTAGGACAATCCTCCCTACTGAGAGTAATTCCAGTGCCTATCGGTATATAGCCTCTTTTGGAATTATCCATATTATACCTCTTTAAGATGGTATCAATGTACAAACACTGGGAAAGTCCAATCAACTTCCTAGATCTATCTCTATAGATCTTTATTACCAATATGTAAGCTGCTTCTCCCAAGTCTTTCATGGAGAACTGTTTAGATAGCCAAATCTTGGTAATTTGAAATGTCGGTATGTCATTCCTTTGAGAAATATATCATCAACATACAACACTAAGAATATAATTGTGCTCCCACTAACCTTTTTGTACACACAAGGTTCTTCTTCGCATCTAACAAAATTGAACTTTTCAATTGTCTTGTTAAGAGAATATTCCAACTTCGAGAATCTTGCTTTAGTCCATGAATGGATCTTTGTAGCTTGCAAATTTTATTATGATTAGACGAAGATGTGAAACCTTCAGGTTGTGTCATGTACACATCCTCTTGTAGCTCACCATTAAGGAAAGTTGTTTTCACATCCATTTGCCTTATTTCATAATCATAGTATGCTGCTATAGCAAGCAAAATCCGAATAGATTTGAGCATTACCACGGGAGAGAACGTCTCGTCATAGTCGACTCCTTCTTTCTGACGATAACCCTTGGCAACAAAACGGGCTTTGTAGGTCTCCACCTTTCCGTCTTCTCCAATCTTTTTCTTAAAAACCCATTTACAACCTATAGGTATTTTATCCTTTGAAGGTTCAACTAAAGTCCATACTTTATTTTCCTTCATAGATTCCATTTCGGATTTCATGGCCTTTTGACACTTCTCATAATCAGAACTTTGTATAGCCTCTTCATAGGTCTTAGGGTCATCATCATTATGATCAACCTCATTTGATACATCATCTTGTGCCATTAAATTTAATCTAGTTGGTACATGACGTTCTCGTCTAGATCTTCTAATATGTACTTGTACAACTTGTTCACCTTGTGCTGGATTTGGTTGTTGTTCAATTTGGTTTGGAACTGGTTCATTAACCTATTCTTGAACTTCATTTAGTTCTTGAACTTCAACCGTTGAAGATGTCAACTTCCTTGGCAACTTCAAAACATCTAGTAAAGGTTCTTCAACTTGGGTCTCATGATCTTTATATTGTGTTGATTCATTAGTTTCTTGAACTTCATCAAGTTCTATTTCTCCATTATAATTTCCTTCTAATAGAAATTCCCTTTCCAAAAAGGTTGCTCCTTTGGCCACAAACACTTTATGGTCAGAAGGGTGATAGAAATAATATCTCATTGCTTCCTTGGGATACCCAATGAACCTACACTTATCAGATCTTAAGTCAAGTTTATCAGACTGTAGTCTCTTAACATAAGCTGGACAACCCCAAACCTTAATATGTTTAAGGTTAGTCTTACATCCTTTCCATATCTCATATGGTGTTGTAGAGACTGACTTAGTGGGAACTTTATTAAGTAAATATGTTGCTGCTTCCAAAGCATATCCCCATAAATTTATTGAAAGATCAGTGAACCCCATCATAGATCTCACCATATCTAATAAAGTTCGATTTCTCCTTTCAGACACACCATTGTGTTGTGGTATTCCTGGAGGTGTCCAATGTGAGAGAATCCCATTCTCTTTGAGATATCTGGTAAAATCTTCACTAAGATATTCTCTACCTCTATCAGACCTTAGTACTTTGATACTTTTACCAGTCTGCTTCTCAACTTCACTACGGAACCTTTTGAACATTTCAAAAGATTCAGACTTGTGTTTCATAAGATACACAAATCCATATCTTGACATATCATCAGTGAAGGTGATGAAGTAAGAATATCCACCTCTAGCTTGAATTTTCATGGGCCCACAAACATCTGTATGAATTAGTCCCAATAATTCAGAAGCTCTTTCTCCACTTCCAGTAAATGGAGATTTGGTCATTTTTCCTTTGATACAAAATTCACAAGTTGGATATGATTCAAAATCATATTTGTCAAGGTACCCTTCCTTGTACAACTTGTTAATTCTTTTCTCTTCAATATGACTAAGCCTACAATGCCGAAGGTATGTATGATTTACTTGATCATCTCTTTTCCTCTTAAGACTTGAAACATGCATAATCGAATTAGCATTCACATTAGGTAAGACATAAACATCATGTTGGAGATAGCCATTCACATATAAATTATCACCATAATTAATAGAGCAAATAACATTGCCTATAGTAATGCGAAAACCACGTTTATCTAACATAGAAGCTGAAATTATGTTCTAAACAAATTTAGGAACGTAATAACAATTATCCAACATAAGTACTTTGCCCGTAGGCATTATTAAAGAAATTGATCCTACAGCTACGGCCGCAACTTTTGCACCATTTCCAACTTGTAGATTAATTTCTCCTTTCTTCAACTTTCTACTTATCTGGAACCCTTGCAACATATTGCAGATGTTTTAACCACTGCCAATATCTAATACCTACAATAAAGAATTTGTAGTAGTTAAAGAAACCTTGAAAATATTTTTCATTAAAGTCTTACGTTGTTTCTTGTCCTTTAAAGTTGCAAGATACTCCTGACAGTTTCTCTTCCAATGTCCTATTTTCTTACAATGGAAACATACAACATCAGATTGGTCAGCTTTGCCTTCTTTGCCTTTGGGTTTGGTCACACCACCCTTGGGCGCAATAGTCTTTTTCTTTGGTTTACTTTTACGCTTACCCTTCTTCTTAGAAGAGTTTCCAACCAACATGACAGTTCCTTTCTTCTTCTCAGATGCAAGTTGATTCTCATAATCAATCAGCATGTTAAGCATCTCATGAAGATCACAATACATTTTATTCATATTGAAATTAATAACAAATTGTGAAAAGGATTCTGATAGTGACTGCAAGATCAAATGTTGAGAAAGCTCTTTACCCAGTTTGCACCCCAACTTCTCAAGTTCTTCTATAAGATCAATCATATGATTGACATAGGGTCCAACTGGAGAGTTTCCAGTTAATTTGGATCCAAATAAAGCCTTAGATAGCTGGTATCTAGTTGTCCTGCTTTGTGTACCAAACATCTTCTTAAGATGTTCAATGATTGCAGTTGGATCCATATCCTGATGTTTCCTCTGTAGTTCAGAATTCATAGAAGCGAGAATGATGCATTTGGTAGTAAGACATTCTTCTAAGTATTTCTGATAAATCTTGGTAGCATCATCATCATCCTCATCCGGGACTTCCTTGGCAGGCTTATCGATCACATCAATAAGCTTTTCATGCATGAAAACAATTCTCAAATTTCTGTACCAATCATCAAAGTTTGGTCCTACCAACTCGTTGGTCTCAAGTATTCCACGCAGTGATATAGCAGACATATTAAGAATTCTAAAATATAGAAAAGAAAAGGCAATAATATAAGAACATATTTACATATATCATAAAGATATGGACTTTTATCTAAATGATATTTCCATTAATTATTTTAAACTATTTACCCTCAATATAGTTTACCAAATCTTTATTTCTGTTAGTGGAGTAAAGGAATCCTTTAACAATATGTATGAGCCCCTTGGAAGTTAAATCGTTTCTCACATATATTTTAAAGGTAGGTACTCTTACCAATTGTATCCCCATACAATTTCCTTAAATAACTCTATGTCAAATAGTCCCCTGGTAGTCAGGTCGATCCTGTT
The DNA here is from genome assembly GCF_000393655.2 of Nicotiana sylvestris. Classification (NCBI taxonomy): domain Eukaryota; kingdom Viridiplantae; phylum Streptophyta; class Magnoliopsida; order Solanales; family Solanaceae; genus Nicotiana; species Nicotiana sylvestris. The sequence continues at coordinate 69,213,883 of NC_091062.1, forward strand.
GGCATAGTTGAGTTCAACCATCATGATAGCAAAGAACGTATTAAATTTTATACTCCCCCGGATGGTCCAGGAGTCTAGTGTAAAATTGAATAATTCTTTCAATCCATACATCTAATGCAATAAGTAATTTTAATATATTCTCGAACTATAAGTCTCCTGGTAGTCAGGCCGCTCCTTATAAACAAGAAATAAGTAAAATTATTTACCTTGATGGATAGATCTATAATAAAATATCTTATATTTTATTATTTAAGAACTCAAAATTTTAGTAAGAAGAAATTTTAACTAAAACAATTTTTAATAACATGAAGATCAAATCTTTTATAGCATATGAATTTAGTTCAAGTTGTCTACATGCTTAGTTCTAAATTGATTTATATCACATGTTGTAAATAATTCAAAATTATGTAATGAACAAGCACGTGACATAAAAACAAAATTCAACATTCTTCTAACATGTTTAATCTATATATCACATATATCACAAAAAAGTAATTCATGCCAGAATATCATTATTAATTAACATCTCATGAACTAATAACAATTAAAAATAACAATAGAATCATGTAACCTATTATAGATTCTCATCGTATCTAATACAAAATTTCAAATTCAAGTTATGAACTATCTCAATAGTTATATGAATACATATTTTATCCACAGTAAAATAATATCAACATTCAAACGATTTGACTATTGCACAAGACACATGTATTATGGTTTGAACTCTTCAAATATAATATTAAAATATTTCGTAAATAAATTTTAGACACAATAAACCACGGCTCTGATACCACTGAAGGATTGCGTATAGGTGTTCGTAACACGCAGCGGAATACAATAACAATCTTAGGCAAATCTTTTCGTGTTTAAAATTTATTTACATGTCAAAGATCGGGTCTGAGACGTACCTGGTGAATAACGTCTCGTTTCAAAATTCTTCGATAGTGCGAAGACTCTATGCGTATCCACATCGAGACCGACCCTTGCTATCAACCCTTTGATCAATGAAACCCGCGAACAAATTGAACGGAAATATTGTGCTAAAGCTTTTCTCAAAAATCGTAGCCTAAACGTGAAAGACCAAGAAAACTAATTTTCTTGTCAAGAGTATTTTTGATTCTCCGCCACTCTCACGTTTTTCTTTCTTTTTCTATATATCGTGCCTTATGTTGTACTGATATATTTATATCATCAAACATCACTTTGTTCCCATTAGGTTTTGGAGAATTGAGGCGGTGACTAAATGTGGTATTAAACAAATTCTCAAGTTGGACTTTTCCACAAATTACTATTGGAAAATATAAATCTCATTCCTAATGGGTTTTACATGATCGGCAGTAGCATATCAAAATTTTCCTTCTTTTTTGTTTTTCATGCCATTTTACATTACCAACTATATATATATGTTTTGATAATTATTTTAACCAATAGCTAGTCAAGATTCAAGAGATATAATCTAATTTTTTTATTCCAAATAGAAAATTTTAATTTGTTCACAATATTAATTATATCCTCCGTACTAGCAAAGAATATAATAATATTTTATTTGGACTAATAACTTAATTTGTTTGACTAATTAAATTCTTTAATTTAATTACCAAACAATAAAATAATTAATCCTTTAGCAAAGATCATAACACTTGTCAGTGTGCGACCCCCTAGGTTCAATACTAAACCGGTAGTAAATCAATCACATTAATATACTAATCAATGGTGACGTCTAGAAACACTCCTTAACGACCGGATAGCATGAAGCATACAATTTACTCTCAAGAACCCGTAGAATAATAATGTAGTAATTCCTTCTGCCCTTATAGCTCTGAGTCACCCTAGGCTATGGTTCAACTATCAAATAGGCGACCAACTATGTGTCCATGTAAAATATAATCGACCATTGAATGACCTAAGAAACTCCTTTCTTCTTTTCATTCAATTGCCCTGGCCAAGGTCTTAATTTGGTCGTTTATAATTCATGACAACATGGAGCTTAAACTCATTACCAAGAGTTGACAGATTCTATCTTGATCAATCACTAATTCTACAAGCATTTAAACATACCCAATATCCTTTCAACTATCGCCCTAGGGCTATAAGTGTCTGGTATCAAAGCACAAAAACTAACTTGTCAATTACTATGACGATCTCAGGTCCAAGGAAACTTTTACATCACATTCTTCAAGAGAATATCCTATTGACAGTTTATAGTAATTTTAACCTTTAGGAATTATCCAATGAGTCGGTTCAATGATCATATCTCTATATGCATCTATATATGTAATTTAGTTAATGAGATCAACTAATCTTATCCCATAAAGACGATCACATAAATATTGATCTAACCGGATTACTAATGTCCAAATTAATAATCCTACGATCAAGAACAAATTTAGATTAAATTATAAGAAACTTTACTCTCATTATCATGATCTCCATCACAATGTCAAGTCTCAAAATTTAATCAAGGACCTTATCAAATTAATCAAGCAATTGATAACAATGATAAAAGAATATCAAATGCCATACATATTTTATATCAAATAATGTTCACAAAAATATGTTCAAATTATCAAATATGATATAGGATCTAGGGCATATCTACTATATCACTAAGAGACTTAACCCTATTTCAACATCATGTGAATGATCTACATTGGTAAGTTACAAATTTGACTTAATAAAGGTCTTGAATCAAGTAGTTTTACTACTGCAACCACTGATTGACCATAAATTGAGATAATTTGTAAGCGCTGGTAGAGCACTCCCATAAGTGTCGACATTATAACATGATTAATAATATGTATTAATATTGTTTACCCTTAAACATTGGATAACAATTGAATTTGTACACGGTTTTAAGGATATGTGGATTAATTTAATACAAGCGATCAACAACGTTATATAAGCGAATTAAAGGTGAAATAAATAACCACACTAGTTGTGGTGTTGACTCCAAGCTCGGACCTAAGCTTAACAGTTGTTCAATCTTGAATCCGGAGCCAAATTGTGTGGATGAACTATGAACAAAATAAGAACTTTGAATAACTTAGAAGCAAAGAAAACAAGTTTATGTTGCTTTGATATGCGTGTTATAGTGTGTCTACTGAATAATAAACTTTCCCTTTATATAGTAGGGGAATTTTACCCTACGTACAATTCTAAGAAAGGTAAAAATCTTCATTTTTGTTGATCACCGATCTGCTGCCGATACGGACCGAGATCCACGCCGTGATATCCAATTGAGCGCGAACATCACAACCTTTCGTTAGTCGTGTGCAACCATTGGGTAATGCTTTCCGAGATCTCAGAGCTCGAATCGGATTTGGGGGGAGGGCGTCTCGATGGATCCGGTAGTAAGCGCTTCGCTCGGGTTCTAGTACGAGTTGTTCCTAGCTCCGATTCCATATAGTTAAGCCCTCCATTCGTTTTCCCCTATGGAAAATCGGGGTACTCATTCGCCCCGATTTTACCTGTATACAAATAGTCTCCTCGTTTCTCAAAGAGTAGGTTTGCCGAAATGACGAGAAACGATAAACGTTCCTCGGTTCCTTCCTTCGTACGTTACGACCGAAACGACGAAGAAGCCGAAACATCCCATCAGTCGTATCGCTCTAACTTCGGACATGTGTCAACCATTGGATGGTTTCCTCCGAATGTGAAGCATCGTATACTTCCCCTATAAAAGTTTCTACACTTTGCTCTTTTTCGCTTTCCGATCAAGCTTCCACCTTCGAATTTTTTAGCTATTACCAACTCTTTCAAACCTTCATACCTTCATCTTTGATCTTCAAATCTTTATAATTGTTCTTAAGTTTTTACCTAGATTATAATCCTCTCACTTTACCCTTGACCATTTGCTCCGTCTATATAGTCCTCAAATTTTTCGTGTGGGACTAATCAAGCTTACTCATCGGCCTAGCAAGGCCCCTTTTTTGAGTATTGACGAGGATAGAGACCGAGGCTGGCAGGGGCACTTCATTTAGGTGAAGACCGAAGATCTGATCCCTCTCGAGTTTCTTCTATTCCCCGAGAAATGGAATGCGCCTCGTAAGTGCAACCTTTCTCTAAGTGTTAATTTTTCTTTATTTCCTTTCTCATCACTCGTGCTTGTGGTTGCGCAGCGGTTGCCTATGTTCCAAATGCGGTCCCCCGGATCAAAATGTTGATCGAAGGCATATGCAAGCAGATGTCATACTTCGAGCACTAATGGAGCAAGCTTTCGAAGGTCCGATGGGAGGTCCGTTCTCATGGTATGCTCTCATTTGAATAGCCATTACCGTGATCTTAACTTACATAGTACTGACCTTTTTTCTTCCTTTCGTAGGTTTTCCTAAAACCACCAAACTTAGGCCTTTGGAAGGGGATAATGATGTGACCTTGTCTATTGTCCCCTCCATTATGGGACAGCCGGGGGCTTCCACGGAGAAAAAGAAGAAGAGAAAAAGAAAGTCTTCGAGCTCCCCATGTTCCGAGGTGAAGCCGAAGAAGAGGGTGGCTTGTAAGCCCAAGAAGAGCACCAGCTACCGGGTGCCGGATCTGATTCGCTTCTCTGACTCAGGGATGAGTCTGAAGAAGATGATATTTTTGTTTCCCATGGATCAACCCTCACCAGGGATCAGGCCGCTGTCAAGGGCGCGGGCCGTGAGATTGATCTCCCTCTGACTCAAGAGGGCCGATATGGAGACGGGGCTGAGACCCCCCGAAAAGCCGATTTTGCTATTAAAGAAGCGACCAGTGTAATAGAAATAATGGAGATGCCCTCTTACACCAAGTCCATGCTTGAGGAGGCCCAAGCTGGAAAAGAGAAGTCAAGTGAAGGAGCCCACGGTGAAGACGACCCCCTCCATTCCTTTTTTGATGGTGTGGATTCGTCTACTATGGAAGATTTTTCCAGGATGGGCAACCTGGAGGTCCCGAAGAAGGATGTATCTTCGGAAGCTGGTGGACCGAGTTTGAGCCCAAAATTGGTTAATTAGCTTCCCACTCCGAGTGTGGACCCCGATCGTAAGAGAGCAATTATTCTTACTGTCCCTGAGAATACTCGATTCTGTCTGCTCCTGTGGGCATAGCTAGTTACCTTCAATCCTTGGCGACCAAGAAGGACTAGGCAAAGATGAATGTGGTGGTGCACTGTGTCTTTTCAACGAGGCACTACAGGCACTTAACCGGGTAAGACATCAATTCTCTTTTTAAATTTCACTAAGGTTTTGATATTTCTAACTACATTAGTCATTTTTCAGGCCTCGGTACTTCAACACAAAAGCTTTCTCCGGTACTAGCTTCGAGATAAACCAACTCGAGTTTGATTTGAAGCAGCAGGCTCGAAAGAAGGATATGTACAAGCTCCTCAGTGAGCAACAAGTTTGGGCCATCAAGGACCTTCAAGCTGAGCTGGATAGAGCTCAGAAAGAAGCTTCGACCTTCAGGAGGGAACACGTCGACCTGGTGGAAAAGGTAAAGGTCTTTGAAGTTAAAAATAAGGAGCTATTCGTAGTAACTAACGACAAAACCTCACAGGTCAATAAAATATCAACCTGATCGACCAACTCCGAGTCAAGATGAAAGAGGTCCAGGCCATGGCCGATGGGTGGAAAAACAAAATGGATTATTGGCTTTGGAGAAGGAAACTACTAAGGCGGTGCTGGCTTTGGTCGAGAATCAAGTCCGGGTGGCTAAGGAGAAAGTCGACAAGTTGTCTCAGCTAAACAATGACCTTCGAGCATAGTTGAACTTGGTCGTCGTAGAGCGGGACACTCTTGGTAGAGAATACAAGGCAATAATGTCCAAGCTGGATACAACCTCCGCCAATGCCAAAGAAATGGTAGCCCAGTACAAGCCGATGTGGTGGCTGCCGAGGCCAGCTTGAAGACAAAGGCCAAATATGTAAAGCGGCTATCCCGAAGAGAGATCCTCAAAGAGATCCACGCCCGGGGTTCTGACCTATCGGCTGAGATAGAGGAAGCCATAAGGCTCAAAGACGAAGCAAAGAAGCTTTACGAGCCCGAAGATGCCGATGGTTCTGAGGGATCCAAAGTCCCCGATGGTTCTGGCGATGAGTCAGTCCCCGGTGAAGACCAGGCATAAATGCCTTAGTTCTTTTTTAGTTTTTGTATTTGTCTAAAAAAATTGTTTATTTTGAGGCCGCTTTTGTTGGGCCTTTGTAAATATATTCTGGAATATATATTATATTTTCCCTTTCTGGAAATTTTTAGTCTTTACTTTTTTAGCATCTCTTCGTAATTCTTATTTTTGCAATGTTTCTAATACCTTAGCATAGAATCAAATGTGTAGGGCATCCGATTTTTAGAAGTTCGATCGTAGCCTGACTTCTATACATCTTTATTTGCTCGAAGCTTTGAAATATCGGTATGACAGGAATTTTTATTCGACATGCTTAGGTGTTTTTAGACGATGCTTTTGCGAGGGTAAACATTTAGCAGGTTTCAAATTTTATAAAGGCCTTATATTCTGATTACGAGCATCAGACGTCTCCGAGCCATTTTTAGGGTGGCCCCCAGTTTCCTTCTTTCCTTGTTAAGAACCGTAACCCGAGGGTAGTGGCCCCCAGTATTCGAGGTCGATCTTGAGAGGGCTCGGATACTGTTGATGCAAAACAAATGCCCATTTACTCCGGTTGAGACTGACCTTCGATTCTAAGTTAGCACGATTCTACTTTAGCACGATTTATTGTTGCCTCATTAAAAACCTTTGCCGAAAAACCCATTTGGGACAAAACCGGTTCAAGGGAAAAAGAGTTCAACGCGTGCTTTCAGACCTAATAGTCACATTCTCCCTTGGCCATTGCCTGCAAGTGTTAGTCCAATTCATAATATTATTAAAAAAGTAAATGGGATTGTACCTTAGTAGTAGTACCGCTTTAAGTGCGTCACATTCAAGTTGTTTGGTAGTTGTATACCATTTTCTGCTTCGAGTTTGTATGATCCTTTGCCGGTAATTCCAATGACTCGATACAGACCTTCCCAATTTGGTCCCAACTTCCCCTCGTTCGGATTTCAGGTGTGCAGTCTTGCTTTCCTTAACACCAAGTCCCCGATCATGAAGTTTGGAGGTTGGCTCTTCGGTAGTAATATATTTCTATCTGCTATTTCTGGGCAGCCAACCGGACTAAGGCAGTCTCGCGCCTTTCATCCAATAGTTTTAGGCTCGTGCTCATGGCCTCACCATTCAATTCTTTGGTCGCATATTGGAATCTGAGGCTCGGTTCTCCCACTTAGTCTAGTATTAATGCTTCGGCACCATTGACCAATGAAAACAGGGTGGCCCCGGTACTAGAATTTGAAGTCGTGCGATACGTCCATAGGACTTCGAGCAATATTTCTTTCCATTTCCCTTTGGCATCAGTCAACCTCTTTTTTAGGTTTTGAAGAATCGTCTTGTTTGTTGATTCCGCCTGTCCATTCCCACTAGGGTGAGAGGGTATTGATATGATATTTTTAATCTTGTAATCTTCAAAGAATTTCTTTACCTTGTTGTCGATGAATTTCTTCCCTTATCACATACGATTTCGGCCGGTATCCCGAATCAGCATATTATGTGATCCCAAATGAAGTCTATGATTCGTTTCCCTCGAATTTCTCAAACGTTTGAGCTTCGATCCATTTATAAAAGTAATCGATCATAAATAGTATGAATTAAGCCTTACCAGGTTCCCAGGTAGGGGACCAACGATGTCCATCCCACACTTTATGAACGACAATGTGGATAAGACCGAATGTAATAGCTTTCCAGGTTGATAGATCATCAGTGCGTGTCTTTGACAACCGTCACATCTTCGTACGCAGTACTTTGCCGTTTTCTCCATATCTATCTAGTAATAGTCGTCTATGATTTAACTTTCAAATGAAAGGTTCCACCCCCGATTAGTTCCCGCAAGTGCCTTCATGAACATCTCTCAAGGTATATTCGGTATCCTCCGGTCCCAAAGCGGGCCATCGAATGTTATTCTGAATAGAGTCCCTTTGGAGATGCTAAACCTAGCCGCCTTCGTGCGCAGAGCTCTCGATTCTTTAGGATCCGAGGGCAACTTCTCATTCTTCAAGTAATCTATGTACTTATTCCTCCAATCCTAGGTTAAACTTGTTGAGTTTATTTCAGCATGGCCTTCTTCTATCACTAATTTCATGAGCTGTACGACTGTTCCTGAACTAAATTCATTGTTATCAACTGATGATCCCAAGTTAGCCAGAGCATCAGCCTCGCTATTTTGATCTCGGAGTACATGTTATAAGGTCCATTCCTTGAATATATGCAGTGTTACTTGCAATTTGTCTAAATACCTCCGTATTCTTTCCTCTTTTACTTCGAACGCCCCATTGACTTGATTTACTACAAGGAGGGAATCACACTTAGCTTCGACCACCTCGGCCCCAAGGCTTTTATCTAATTCGAGACATGCAATCGTGGCCTCATACTCAGCCTCATTGTTAGTCAATTTCACAGTTCTAATAGATTGCCTAACTATATAACCCATAGGTGGCTTCAATGTGATGCCGAGCTCAGACCCCTTTGCGTTCGAAGCAATGTCAATAAAGAGGGTCCAGAATCCCGAGAAAGTCCTTGAGGCTAACAACAATTCCTTTTCGACTTTGAGTGTTAAGGCCGGCGTAAAGTCGGCCACGAAGTCTGCCAAAATTTGTGATTTGATGGTGGCTCGGGGTTGATATTCGATATCACACCCGCTAATTTCTACGACCTATTTGGCCAACCGGCCCGAGAGCTTGGGTTTGTGCAGAATATTCCTTAGGGGGTAAGAGGTTACGACACATATGGGGTGGCACTGAAAGTATGGTTTTAATTTTCTAAAGGCGCTTAGCAAAGCGAGTGCCAAAGTTTCCAGGTGAGGATACCTTGTTTCGGCCTGGCCTAGAGTTCTACTAACATAGTAAATAGGGAATTTCATGCCTTCCTCTTCTTGAACTAAAACTCCACTCACTGCCACCTCGGATACCACCAAGTAAAGGTATAGTTGCTCATCTGCATTCGGAGTGTGGAGCAAGGGCAAACTCGAAAGGTACCGTTTAAGTTCTTACAAAGCTTGTTGACACTCCGAGGTCCTGGAAAAATTCTTTTTCTTCTTCAATAGTGAGAGGAACCGATGGCTTTTGTCTGAGGACCTTGAGATGAACCGGCCCAGGGCGGCGATGCGCCCGGTTAGCCTCCGAACAGCCTTGACACTTTTCGACGCCGAATGCACCTTTTTCCAAGTTTAGATTTATATTGTATCTCTTTAATATGTCAAAGGTTTCCTACAAATGTTTCAAATGATCCTCTGCTTGCAGGGAATTGACTAACATGTCATCAATATAAACATCCATTGATTTCCCTATCTATTTTTTGAACATCCGGTTTACTAGGCGTTGATAAGTGGTACCAATATTCTTTAGTTTGAATAGCATTGTCGCGCCCCCTTTTTTCCTTTTGACGGGGAAGCCTGGGTTTAGACATTGATGGGGGGAAATAACTCGTTTCCTTTTGGGAATTGGATATTTGAAGAGTCGCCACCTAACGGATTATGGTGCATTAGGGTACCTTGAGCAATTAACTCATGGACTAGTTTGCATTACCAGAGATCTAGGGTAAGGGCTCGAAATAACCTTGAGGGGAAGGTGTTAGGCACCCCTCGCGGTCTACAACAGTGGGTCCCGGTCGAACTTAAACTATGTGAATTAGTCATTTTAACAAATAAATAGTTTTAACACGTACTTGCAAGTAACGACATGTTTTGGCATTCTAAGCACATGTATGATTCAAGTAATGGAACAAGGGAAAAGGTTTGAACAAGTTGCTCATATATAAAGACGGGAGTTGGGAAAGAGGGGTCCTAGGTTGGTTAGCCTATAGGATCATACCCACACAATGCCCGGTAAACACTCCTCAATGAGGGGCTACACGTGACATTAGCGCGTAGTCATCATATTCCTTACTACCCAATTCCCTCCCATTGGTCATAGCCTAAAGCATTCTAGCAACCTTGAAAGATACCCTATGTGTGCACTACCCGTCCCTTCTTTGTGGCCCTGGAGGTATTTAGGACCTCTAATTTGGGTTGTTCTAGACCATCCTAAAGTTCTTAAAGCAGAAAAAGCTAGGCATCAATCAAAACAATTAGGACTGCATTAAAGTGAACAATTAAAGGCTCACATTCACCTCCACAAACATAACAAGTAAGTGCACTTCTCAAACAACAATTTCAGGTATTTAAGAGAAAACCTTAGAACATGATATCTAGGTGAGCAGAGATTATACAACCTTGAATTAGGACCAAAGTGTCAAAGACCTATTCAGCTTGCTTATTGATTTTAGACCTATTTGAACATGAGCAGTTACAGATAACAGAACATAGTTTTACAGTTATAGGATTTTAAAGTGCCCTATAGGCTTGCCTAGGCGTATAATAGTGATGTCTTATAAGCAATGTATCTAATCGTTAATCAGAAAGGCAGTAAATCAGTAGACATTTTTTAAACGGGTAATTTGGATCCAATAGGCATGCTTTCTAGCGATATTGATTAACACGAAAAGAGTAGGTTATTTAATCTGATTCAGAACTGACAGGCACGAGTCAAACTGTTTTTAAATCCAACTAAACTGGTTTTAGATCCTATAGGCATGATTTCTATTACAACTGATTTTAAATCCTATAGGTATGGTATCTAATTATTAAAAGCTGATTTTGAACTTATAAGCATGATTTCTAAGGAGACGAATTTGAATACTTGCTGTAAATGAAAACTAAACTTCAATTACTTTACACCCTATAGGCATGATATCTAATTATAAAGCTGATTCAGATCCTATTGGCATGGCTTTTAATTATGTGAAAGTGAAGCATGCAGAATTTATTTAAACCCAAGCAGATTCTATAGGCATATTATCTAACGAGCATATTTGAATCGAAATAGACCCTATAGGCATGTTATCTACCCGATTTTACCCACAATATGCAACTACCCACCCTTTTTCATTAATCACCCCAATGTTTGTTTACAATAATTATTATAGACCAAGAACTGAATATAAATTACATCAATAAAATAGAAGCTAAGCTATAGGGAGCCTGAAGCAGGCCCAAAACAGTCATGGTGTATGAAGCCTTTACTGATCTCAAATACCCAAAGTTCCATAGCCCAATTCATGTCTAGGTGTATCAAAGTTCCCTAATGACCTCAAGGATCCCGGGCAGTGCTCACACCCAGACTTTCCTCAAACAAAGATTATTATGTGCAATATGGAAGTGCCAGCCCTGATATGCCAAAGTTCAGAGAGATCTCAAGGGTCTCAAAGTGGTACACATATCAGAGGGGCAGGACTTAGAAATCTAAGAGTAATGTGAGATTGTATAATAATTTGAAATAGATTGGTAAGCAGTAGAAAGAGGGCCTTAGGAATGAAAAAGGGATTTTTTTTCTTAAACCAATACATAGTTAGGGTGGAAAATAGTTTAAGAAAACATGAGGAACACTTTTTGGTATCAAAGAGCAAGTTACAGAACACACAGTTTCAGAACAGACTTCACACAAGGAGAAAGGGGTAGGGGATGTCGCGCCCCCCTTTTTTCTCGCGAAAATCGGGTTTGTGACATTTGGGAGACAACTCGTTCCCTTTCGGGAATTGGGTTTGAATTGAAGAGTCGCCACCTAATGATTTAAGTGCATTAGGACACTAAGAAAGGTTTGATTTGAACAACCAGAGATTGAGTAAGGGCTTGAAATTATCCCAAGCTATTGTGGTTCCTGGCCAAGCTATTGTTGTGACTTAAGTGCAAATAACACATAGGCAAATAAAGACTTCAAATAAGAGGGAATTTTCACGTAATGGTTACAAATAAACAAAAGTAAGAAAAAGGAACTAAAAGGAATTGATTTTCTTAAAAGAAATGGTTTAAAAAAGATTTGAAAGAAACAAAGAAAACAAAGGGAGGGGGAGGGTCCTAGGTTTCTTAATAATATGGATCACCCCACACAACATCCAGTAATCACTCCTCAATGAGGGGCTACACGAGATGTTATCACGTGGTCATCATATCCATATCTACCCTTTCCCACCCCGTTGAGGTATTAAAGCGCGGAATGGTCTCGTTTACTTATTGCATGCTATTACCCGTCCCCATCTTATCAGCCCCGGAGGCATTTGGGACTACTAATCCTAAAGGGAGGAGGTATTGGGCTTATTTGTAGTTTCAAAAGGTAAAATACTAAGGCGACAATCAAAACACGTATGGCAAGTATGGGGAAGCATATAAACAAATGAAAAGGCTCAAACAAACCTCCTTTAAGCAGAGAAAAGCAAGTAGTTAGCATGACTTACACATACTGTTTAGGGTCTGATTAAACTTAAAGGGTCGAGGCAGACTGATTTATTACATAGTTCAGATAAGAAGCCCGAATCAGGCCTGCTTGCTGGTTGTAGGATATAAAATCTGATTCAGTTTATAAACTTTCACCCTATGGCTTGCCTAAGTGTTAGACGAAGACCCCTATAGGCATGATATCTACTGATTCCAGAAACAATGAACAAACATGAATACATACTAATTTAAGAAAATCGTCTGTTATTAAAGAAAGGCGAGTTTTAGAAAAACATCATGCGTCATTGTTACTGGTTTTAGACCCATAAGCGAGTCAAACGATTCAGATTCAATTAAAGCTCCTATAGGCATGCTTTCTATATGTTGTCGATTTTGGACACTTTTAAAAACGTAGTAAAAAATGCAGAAATCCTATAAGCATGACATCTAGATGCTGAATTTCGTTTAAAGCCTATGAACATGATATCTAATTGAAGTTGATTATTTAAGACATACGAACGTGTTTGCCTGATGAGGAATGCGTATGCAAGATTCAGAAAGAACCTATAGGCAAGATATCTACATGATGTGCAGAAATTCAGAAATTCCTATGGGCAGGGTATCTATATGCTATGCAGAAGTTCAGAAATAACCTATAGGCATGGTACCTATATGAGAATGTAAGATTCCTATAGACATGGTATCTATGCATGAGAATGTAGAAATTCTTATAGACATGGTACCTATATAAGAAATGCAAGATTCCTATAGACATGGTATCTATGCATGAAAATGCAGAAATTCTTAAACTTATATAAACAGGTTATCTACCCCTTTTGCTTAAATAATTACCCCTCCCTTTTCACTAACCATCCCCGAGAGTTTTATTACAAAGTTATTACAACCAAGAAAAAGTAAAGTAAAGGAAAAATACATCAGAAATTAAAAAGTACAACCAAGGATAGCCTGATTCAGACTTCCTTCTTGAAGTATGAAGTAAATCAACTCCAAGAGATCATATTTCAAAGCATTTCTCCTATTCGGGGTGTGTCAGAGTTCCCTAAGACTCTCATATGAACTCCGGGCAGTGCTTACACCCAAATGTATCATGGATTAAGCCATGGTGCAGTGTGGAAGGGCCAGCCCTTAGGTGTCCAAGTTCAGAGGGAACTCAAGGTCCCAAGGCAAGGCTCACAAGAGGGGGGCAGAACTTAGGAACTAAGAGAAAGTGCAAGTGTGAAATTCTGTAAGGGGGAAAGGGGAAGGGAAACAATACACATAGGGATATAGGGAATAGGGAGTTTCGAGAGGTAAAAAGCAGGTTAGTGGGCATAACCCAACAATGGGAGATGACGGCACACCCATAAGCCTACTAGAACACATTGTTTAGAGGTTAGGATCTCCTAAGGGATCAAGTTCAAACCATAGACAATAACTTGCATATTGCCATGTTTTAAATTGTAACTCAAAGCATATGAAAGGAAATATGGAATAGGGATTCATAGCAGAAACAAGCAAAAAGAAATCAACATGATAGTTTAAGTATTTAACTCTGCAAAAGTAGTAAAGTAGACATAGATGCAGAAAGCTGTAAGTAAACACATTGTGGTGATGCTGAAGTTAAATTAGGACATACCAGTTTCAAAGAAACAAACAGGGAAAAGCAGTAGTCTTGTGAAAGTCAGAATGCAAACAAGAAGGAAGAATTCTATTATGTGAGAGTGAGAATTCAGAAGAGATTGTGAATTGTGAAGTGTCTGTTTGTAAAGAAAATTCGTGCCTTTTATAGTGTGAAAGTCATGAGGAAACAAGGTAAGAAAATACTTGAAGAACTGATTGTTAATCAATTACACAAGATCTCCCTTAATTAAGGGATTCAGATTCAAACGGGTATAAACCAATTAAGGAAAGAAATTAATCAAACACTTTGTGCAAAGTAGGCAATTAGGGGTGAATACGTAAAAGTTATTTGAAGACAGGGTTTTAAAATACACGGTTTGTGCAAATAAGGTAAGAAGATCAGTTAACAACCAGTAAATCAAAAGGGTCTGAGATTTTGTATGAATGAACCAAGTCAGAAAAGATGAAGAAGGGTTTCACTTAGGTCGCGTCACAGAGAAAATCAGTAAATAATGGAAAGAAATCAATCAGGCTATATTCGGAAGGAAGCTTGAACTAATTGTAAATTTGAAAACCATTTAGAGGGAAATTCATCATATAGAAAGAGCATGTGAGCATGTTAAGTATGAAAGAAAACTTTCATGTCACTGTAAAATCAATAGGAAAAACCAGTGTAGAAGAGTTTTAGTAAAAAGGTCAGAATCATATGAAAACAAAGAAGTCCAAACTCAATTCAAGGACTCGAAGAGTTAGGGGTTCTAAAATAAAACCCTAGTTCAATCAAATATAAGATCAAACCTGGTAGAACCCCCAAATTTTAGCGTTTCTGCCATCAATCAAGTACAGAGATGAGATGACAAGTGGTCGAAGCAGGCTCAGAGGTTTCAGAGAAGAACTGAAGCCTCTTGCATGATTCTATCAACAACAAAACTCATGAGAAAGCATGATATCAAGGTAATAGGCAGAACACAGTAGAAGCACTCAAAGAAAAAATAGAGGAGAAACACTGATAGGAACAATGAACATGCTTAAGAAGTTTTTCAGAATAAACTTAAACAAGGCTTAGTAGAAGGAAAGTAAGGAAGCTTAAGAACTTAGCAGGAAAGTACAGTATGAGAAACGTGCTGGAACATAGTAGAAGAAAAATACAAGAACATAATAGAAAAGCATATAAGAACACAGTACGAAAAACATGGTAGAAGAACACACAAGCATGGAGTATATAAAACACAGTAAAAAGAACATACAAGAACGGAGTATAAAAACTCAATAGAAGAACATACAAGAACAGAACATAGTAGGAGAACATACGAGAACGTGGTAGATAAAAACATAGGAGCACAGTAGAGGCAAATACACAAAATAAAAGGGAAAGAAAGCCAGAGAAACACTTAAACATTTTTTTCAGAAAACCCTAGATCGGAAAGAAAGAATTTTAAAAAAAAAAGTAATTTTCAAAAGAAAAGTTAAGGAAATTATTTGAAAACTCAAGGAGAGCGCAGATACACAACAGATCTAAAGAAATCGGAGAAAAACCTCGAAGGATTAGGGCTTCAGAAGAACCCTAGAAATGAGAAAGGCTTTGAAAGGCCACCGATCTGAGTCGGAGAGGTCAGAAACAGGCTCAGATAACCTTGGTACGCCGGAGCAAGGCCGGAGATGACCCTGGAACCTCGAATCGACAGAGGTCTATGTTCAACCCTTCATGGTTAGGCCTCTAATCTTCAGGTATCAGGCACGTGGGAGCAAGAGGAGGTGGGTATAAGACTTCCATAGCCTGAGAATCCATGGATCCCGGTGGGTTTCAAGGTAGAAGTGATGGAAGGCGGCTAGGGTTAGAGAAGGTTCGAGAGTGTTTTGAGAGAGGGGAGGGTTTCAGAGGCGGCTAGTTAGGTGAAATGATTTAGGGTTAAGGGGTGTTGGTGGATTAAAAAAGGAAAGGAAGTATTGTGGCCGTTGATCATTTTGATCAACGACCTGGATTTAATGGGGGCCGGACGGGTTGAACTTAATTGGATCAGGAGCGGGTAGTTTAGGAATTAGGCCTGTTCAAACAGGGATTGGGTCAGGGTAATTGGGTTTAAAATTGGGTTCAATTGGAGGTTCAAATAAGGCTAAAATTGAAATAAACGGGGCTAGTATTTAAATAGCCATTTTCCCTTATTTATTTTATAACAATAATAAAATAATTTCAGGAAATAAATCAAAGGTACTAAAATGATTAATAATACGTAATTATCAAATTAAAAATACTAGAGTCAATTTTATAATTATGAAAATAATTAAATCTTAAAATAGGCTAATATCACAATTATATGCAATTTATCTTTAAAAATACTAAATAAATTTGTAAAAAAATATGCAAAATTATGCCAGCTATATTTTAATATAAATATGAGAATCCAATAAGTGAATCACCCAAAATGATAATTTTGGGGATAATTATTGGGGTTTTCTCGGTAAAATAGGGCAATAAATAGATTTACAAATCTATAAAAATTAAGAGAAAAAATAGTAAAACCTTGGGACATACTTATATATGTATATACATGCTATTTTAAAAGTATTTTGCATATAAAAATATACAGGGAAAAATTGGGTATCAACAGGGGACACCTAGAATGCACCTTAGTGATGGCAAACTAATACACATATTCCTCAAGAAGTTAGGGAATTGCCAAGTTAGTTACAAAGTTATGTTGAGAACACATAGGTCTTAGACACAAATAGGATCTCATTAGTGGAGTAGAGCAAGTTAGACTTAAATGAATACACTAGACAAATACTTCATGAAGCATTTAAGGTTTTAGAAATACTAATCATATACAGAACAAGCAGAATTTAGACATGCTGGATGAGACAGTAAACACACAATGCAGCTTGGACATACTAGTGAATAAATTATCTAAAGCAGGATTGGCTTGCTAAACATTATACTAGCTATAGCTTTTAATTGAATAAACTTAGACATGCTGAGTGGTACAGTAATCTAGACATGCTGTTTGCTCATTAAATAGAATAGCAAATAGAACTGGAAATCACAACTAATGAACTTCAACAATAATGAAAAACACATAGTTTTGGAATAGGAATTGAATCAGAGCATACCAGTTAAGGAGACAATATAGAGTATAGAGCGGAGATGGTGTAAATAGCCAGCCTTGGCTTACAGCTGGCTAGATTAGTGAGAACCACAAGTAATAGAAGAGAATGGACAACTTTTGAGAGTGTGAGAGTGTAGATGAGCTAATGTTCGTTTTTAAGTGAGGAGTAAAGGAGAGTATATATAGCAGTTAAGAGCAAGGAAAAATAAGATAAAGGGAATCAACCTTTCTGCAATTAAGGAAGGTGCATAATCAATTATACATCAGTTAGTATATTTTTCCCTTAATTAAGGGTAATCAACCAACGCTAAAGGCAGAGCACATTTAAGGAAAGAAAATAAAACAAGCAATTAGGGGTAAATAGCCAAAATTTTAATTAAGGAAATGATTGGTAAAGAATCAGTAAATATCATATTTAATCGAACAAGGTAAGAAAGCTACTTAAGATTGTAAATAAAGGAAATAGTCAGGAATTGGTCTTAACAAAACAAGCGGATAAATCAAGAATCCAAATCAATTACTGATTTAAGGAGAAAAGTATAGGTTTACCATGAATACGTAAAAAATGAACATAGACATATAGAATCAGTAGAAGAGTCGAACCAAGAACATCAATAGAGGCACATTAGGATCAAAAGTCATCGAATTAGGCTAAGAAGAATCACAGAAACCAAAACATAGGACAAAGTCAGTACCCAAGTAACCTAGACAAACTCAGAATCCAAACAATAATGTCGAGAAATTAGGGATTTTAGCATAAACAAGTTAAGGTTAAAGCAATCTTCATGAATTGGTCAAAACACACAAGAAACAGAAGATTAAACACTCAAAATCATCAAACGTTTTGGAGAAAGAAAATTTCGGGAAACCCTAGTCATAGAAGTCAAAAACCTGAAGTATTGTAGTGTTTAAAATTGGTCAATAGTAGAGGAATAAGAGAAACTTAAAGAAATATTAGAGAAACTCGAAAACATTTCCAAGTATGCAGAGATTCAAATAGTATATAGCAAAGGACCCAAAATATGGTGCTAAAATTGGTTAACAGTAAAGAAATAAGAGATCTTTAAAGAAAAGTCGTTGACAAACTCAGAATCCTTCCAGATCTACAAAGATCGGGACGGATTCATGGCCAAAGATTAGGGTTTTGAGGAGAAAGTAGAGGGATAAAGAGAACCTGGTTTTGAACTAGAGATTTGAGCCATGGAACTTCAATAGAAATCACTCACAAACTATGGACGAACCCTTGAAAAGCTTTGAACGAGATCTGGACCAGATCTCTTCGAGGTTCTTCCACAAAAACCACATAATTGAACAACCACGGAGATAGGAGTCAAGTAGAGGCTACGTACAGCCATAGGACACCATAGATCAGATAGGGATTCCAAGGTTTAGGGTTGATTTTAGGTGACGGCGATTAGGGTTAGGGGTTTGTTTCAGAGAGTACTATAGAGGAAGGGATTCAAGGGCGGCTGTGTGTGAGAAATGGTTAGGCTTTAGGGGTCGTTTGAAACTAAAAAAGGAAAGGGTGGATTGTGGCCGTTGATCTCTGTGATCAATGGTCGAGATTGAAAGAGTTTGGGGCTGGATTGGGTATTAGGTTTGGGCTGGGTATATTTGGGTTAAAATTGGGCTGGGTATTGGGTCACATTAGGACCTGAATTAAAATAAAAATAGGGCCAAATTTTAAATAGCCCCTTTTAATAACTAAATAATTTATAAAAAATAATAAATGATTAACAAAAATATCTTTGTGCACTAAAATAATTTAAAATAGTTATTTAACATTTTTAAAATATAAAAGATCATTTTATGCATAAATAATATAATTATACATTAGTATGGGCTATTTTTGCAAAAACATGTAATTTAGCTTTAAAATGTAAATGTAATTACAACAAATGTACTAAAAATATTTAGACATCATTTTGGCATAAATAATGAATTTAGATGGCTAAATCACCATCAAAGTAATATGAAGGATAATTATTGGATATTTATATAATAAAAAGAGAAGAAATATATTGATTTGGAGCTTTTTAAAACTGTAGAAAAATTATAAAAATACTTATTCATGCTTATAACTACATATGTGCTATTTTGAAAGTATGTATATGTATTAAAAATATATGAGGAAAAATTGGGTATCAACAAGCTTTATATTATAACAATAGGTGCGGAATTTAGTGATAAAGGAAGTTATTTCTTGATCGCCCAGGTCCATCCGGATTTGGTTATACCGGGAAAAGGCATTGAGAATGCTGAGTATCTCGTGCTCGGCCATCACATCGATCATGCGATCGATGTTAGAAAAAGGAAAAGAGTCCTTAGGGCATGCCTTGTTCAATTCTTTGTAATCTACGCACATTCTTAATTTATTTCCTTTTTTAGGCACTACCACTACGTTAGCTAACCAGTCCGGGTTTTTAACTTCCTGAATGAAACATATTTTAAGGAATTTAGATACCTCGTCTTTGATGAATGCATGCTTGACTTCGGACTGAGGCCTCCTCTTCTGTTTAACTTGGTGGAATTTTGAGTCCAAACTCAATTTGTACGTGGTTATCTCTGACAGGATCCCTGTGGTATCAAGATAGACATAAGTTAGTATTAAGGAAACTAATGAGTTCTTTCCTGAGTTCGGGGGTTAACCCCGTGCCCAAGTATACATTTCGATCTAGTAGGTGTTCAGTTAATATGACTTGTTCCAGTTCTTCGACCGTTGATTTGGTGGCGTCGGTATCATTAGGAGATATTAATGATCTAGGAACTCCGTAATCATCTTCCTCATCGAACCCTCATCCCTCCAATCCGACCGGGACCATCATCGATAATTGCTATTTAACTTCGATCTTTCTGGCCGGCTCCACGCTTGTACTGGGAGTACTTCATCGACTGCGAACATCTCCTTTACAGCCGGATGCTCCATGTACACTGTCTTGATCCCTCCTAGCGTAGGGAACTTTAATGCATGGTGCAAGGTTAAGGTACCGCCCTCATGTTGTAAACTCATAGTCATCCGAACAGAGCATTATATCTCATATCCCCTTCGATCACATAGAATTTTGTTTCCTAAATGGTCCCGCCGGTGTTCACCGATAGGATTATCTCCCCTTTAGTAGTTTCACATGCCATATTAAACTCGTTCAACACCCTGACTGCTGGCACTATTTGGTCTTGTAGGCCCAGGTGCTCTACGACCTTCGATCTAATGATGTTGGCTGAGCTACCTGGATTAATCAACACACGCTTAACTCGAGATTTATTTATAAGTACATATATTACCAGTTCATCATATGCAGTTGCACGATGGCTTCGGCATCCTCATCATTGATCGAAATGGTTCCCTATGGAATATAGTCTTGGGTTCATTTTTCCCTAGTGATGGACATCTTAGTGTGCTTTAGCATTGGTCTTTGGGGGATATCGACCCTCCAATGATCATGTTGATGACGTGCTGAGGTTATTCTTGTTCAGTCTATTTGTTGGAGTCCCTGTACCTGAAGTGATTTTTGGATTGATCACTCGGAAATTTCCAGAGATGCATGTTATTAAATAACCGAGCTACTTGTTATTTTAATTGTCGGCAGTCCTCGGTCCTGTGGCCATGATTGCCATGATACTTATATATCAAGTTAGGGTCTCTCTGGGTAGGGTCAGACATCAATGGTCGAGGCCACTTAGTATCCTTGATGTGCCAGATTGTAGATGCGATGCTGGCAGCATCGACATTGAAGTTATATTCCGATAACCTTGGTGCTTCTGTGGCCCCGAATGGCTTATCGAAACTGTTTTTGTTCATCAGTCCTTGGATATTGTAGCCTTGGTCGCTCCCCTTCTCGATCCTCATTGGGTAACGCCCGGATCTGTTACCCCTTCGATCTCCGCTGTTGTAACAACCCGATTGGTTGTTTTGAGCATTTGCACTCCGTTCGATTGCTTGATGGCATATAAAGATCTGTATGATGTATTATGATTTATGTGAAGCGTCGGTTTGGTTTTCCGGTTATTCAGAATCGATTTAGGAGAATGATTCTCAGTTAGAAGCTTTAAATTTGAAAGGGTTGACCAAGTTTGACTTTTTGGTATTTGACCTCGGATTCGGTTTTTGATGATTCCGTTGGCTCCGTTGAGTGATTTTGGACTTAAAAGCGTGTTCGAAAAATTATTTGGAAGTCTGTAGTTTAAATAGGCTTGAAATGGCTAAAACAAAAATTTAAATTTAGAAGTTTGACCGGGGAGTTGACTTTTGATATCAGGATCGAAATCCGATTCTGGAAATTGGAATATCTCCATTATATCATTTATGACTTTTGTGCAAAATTGGAGGTCAATCAGACGTGCTTTGATGGGTTTCGACATCGAATGTGGAATTTAGAAATTCATAAGTTCTTAGGCTTGAATCGACGGGCGATTCGTGTTTTATACTTGTTAGGTGTGATTTGAGACCCTGAGTAAGTTCGTATTATGTTACGGTACTTGTTGGTAAATTTGAACGGGATCCCGAATGGCTCGGCTGAGTTTCGGTGTGAGTTTTGAGCAAGTCTGGGCACTTCGGCACTCTGATGTTGTTCTGGAACGTTGGAAGTGTGGATCACACAATTCCATGTGCTGAGGCACATTTTTTAGTGTTGTATCAGATGAAAAAGTGCTTCAGTAGTGGAAAAGTGCGAACCGCACAATTTGTCTGCGGCCGCACTTCAGGGTGTTCTGCAGGTTTGTTGGTCCGACATTTGAAGCTTATATCTTTTCATGCACTAGGAATATGGAGATGATACAAAAATCAAAGTTGTATCCCTTCGTGTCTAGTTTCTAGAAAAATAAAGAAATCATCATTTGGACATTTGTACAGAAAGTTATGACCATTTTACTAAAGCCTAGTAGGGAAAACATTACTGAAGTGCGGACCTACAATTTGGATTGCGGCTGCAGGACCTGGGATGTGCGACCACACTTGAAAATGTGCGGGCAGCACTTTGGAAGGCAACTTTGGTACTATATAAATGAGGGTTAGGATATTATTTCACATTTTGGACTTTGGGAGCTCGGTTTGTGATGATTTTTCATTGGTTTTTCAAGAAAATCATCGGGGTAAGTGATTCTACCTCGGATTTGGTTAATATACATGAATATATCACTGATTTGATCATTTAATTAGTACCTTGAGATGGAAATTTGGGAAATATTGTAGAAACTACATAATTTATAAATTGTGGATTTGAAGGTCGAGTTGCAATCAGAATTGGCTAATTTTAGTATGGCTGGACTCGTGAGTGAATGGTTGTTCATATTTCGTGACTTTTGTTGAATTTCGAGGCATGGGCCCGATTGTGATTTTTGGCCGATTTTGGGTTTTGACTAAGAATTTGATCTTTATCATTTGGAATTATTTTCTTGGGCTTTATTTGATGTATTTGAGTTGCTTTTGGCTAGTTTTGAGCAGTTCAGAGGTCGGTACGCGTGAGATGGAATTTTAGTAGCATCGCTTGGCTTGCTCGGTATTGGAATTAGATTGTTCGAAGTAAGTAACTCTTCTAAACTTAGTGCTGAGGGTATGAAACCCCGAATTACGTGTTGTGTGACTGGTATTGAGGTGATGCACATGCTAGGTGTCGGGCGTGTAGGTGTGCACCCTGTGAATTGTGACTCCGTAGTTTTCAAGGTACAATATAGTGGTCCTATTTTGTTGATATGTGTGTTTTCACCATATGATAAAGTAACTAAACTATCAATAGATATCATGATTAGGCTTTATGCTGATATTGTTAGCATCCATAGTGGTCGTTTCTTGTTGTCATCTCACTGATTTCATTGATATTTCGTACTCAGTCATATTTATGCATTGATATCATTTCTCAGTCTCAGTTGTTGTTTATTGATACATCATATTATTGTTGTCGGGTTAGTTTCATGACATTGTGAGCTCGTGAGTGAGACTGGAGAAATTGATGCCTGAGTGAGGCCGAGGGCCTGAGTAAGAGTGATACAATGGGATTGGGCTGCATTCCGCAGCATAATATATTGATTATATTTTATGGGATCGGGCTACACACCACAACGATATAGCGTTTGGGCTGAAGGAGCCCCCCGGAGTCTGCACACCTCCAATGAGCGTTGTTGATTATATATTTATATATGGATCGGGTTTCACGCTGCAACGAGCCTTGTGGTTTTTTATATATGGATTGGGTTGCATGTAGTAACGAGCCTTATGACTATATATATGTGGATCAGGTTGCACGCCGCAACGAGTATTGTATAGTGCTGAGTATTGAGCATGGTAAGAGAGAAATGCGAGATAGTGAGATTGAGTACTCTGAGAGTGCGAGTATTGTAAAGTGCCGATCCGCTATCTAACAATCAACAGACTTCGAAGTACATGGATCTGCATAAAAATATGCAGAAGTGTAGAATGAGTACATCTCAATCGGTACAATTAAGTATCAAGACCAACCTTGATGGAGTAGTGATGAGGTACAAGTCAAGACACTCACTAGACAAAGTAACCTGTAAACTATAGAAGTATAAAGCAAATAATGGAAAAAAGAAATCTGTAAATGTCTACACAATCAACATGTGACATGAACAGTAAAAGCAATAAGAACACCGTGAAGTTTTATTGAAACCAATTATGAAAACACATAGGAAAACCAATTAATCAATCATTCTACACCCAACGAAATCACTCTGTGATATTTCATCTCATAGTCACAAGTCATGTGTCTCAACAAATCATCATATACTCACGGCATCTTGTGCCCACACTTCAAATAACAATCGCACGGACAAGTCACGTACTAATATCTCAATCCTCCCGGTATAATCACAATATCACAACCACAATCTGCCCGGCATGATCACATGCTCACAATCAAAATGGAGACGAATAATAAAAGAACACATGGGTATGATTGATAAATGTCAAGTTTCATACTCCTAAACTAGTATAAGTAGTATGCTACGGTGTATGCTTGTACGAGTGTAATACTGCAGCCCAAGTCAACAAGTAATATCAAAGACATCAAATAGCTCATGGAAACTCAAGCCACGCAAGGTGTACGACAAACACAAGGAAAGGCACAAAAATCACCAACACAATGTCTCCAAACCATCACATATCATCCCTGACATTGCCACCCTTATCTCTCTGATAGCCACCCATATCACCCTATCCTGACATTATCATTAGCCCCTTTATCTCTCCTATAGCCATCTGTATCACTCAATATAATAGACATCCTTATCGCTCCGTCCGGGTAATAACACAATAGCAACCCATATCACTCCATACATTCAACAATAGTGAAATGACATCCTTATGCCCCGTATAACTATAACGACGAACTTCCACCCTTATACTCCATAGTGAAATGTCACCCTTATACTCCACATAACAACAACCAAACCACATAACAATTCACATGTGCTATCATCACAACAACACAACATATCAACTCGTATCACAAGTGCCCGTATGCCACATCATTTCCAAAGATTCAACGATATCAATATTTTTACAACAAGTAGCCCACGGCTCCACACAACGTATATAGAATCTCAATAACAACAAAGCAAACGGAAAAGTAACTCAACAAAGAACAACACCCCTTTAAGCACAACTTCAATTAGAATAGACTAATGAATCTCGATAACTTCAAATCCTATTAATTGTTTAAGGATAACTTCGATAGTGAAAGTACTTCCATGAAATGACAAACTTCAGACTCCAGTGTATGAATTAGGCTAACAATTAAGGACATTGCACGAACTAGTACTACGTCTAAATGCATGAGAACAACCCGGCAATAAAAAATATCATGTGACGACAATTTCAATTAAGAGTAGCTCCACATTAAAAGAAATCACATAATAATAAAAGTAGTAACAACTCCAAATAAAGCATAGAATAGCAAAATCGACAAGTAAAGAATATGACATGTAGCGACAACTTCAAATAAAGCATGTGATAGCAGACATGACGAATAAAAGATATAACATATGCTAATAATTCCAAATAAGTACATAAAAGATGCATAAGAGCTCAGACCTATTAATTTCCACATATAAGCTCGAGTACGTACTAGTCACCTCGCGTACACGACTTTCAGATGACACAAATAGCACAAACGACTCAAACCCTAAGGGATAGTTCTCCCACACAAGGTTAGGCAAGATACTTACCTCAAAGAAGCTAGACAGATACTCTAAGATGACCTTTTCGTGTAAAATAACATCCGGATAGATCAAATTTAGCCAAAATAACTTAATATTATAAATAGAAACTATAGGAAACAATTCCAGATTATAAAGCTTCAATCTTTAATGAAAACTAAAAAAGTCAACCCTGGGCTCGTACCTCGGTACCCGGTAAAATTCATAAATTGCACCAACCATTCAATTACGAGTCCATACTAATTTCATCCAATTTCGACTCCGAATCGGTGTTCAAATCTCAATTGTTCTCTTTAGAAAAGTTTTTGATAGAAACCCCCCAATTCTCTAATCAAAACATGGATTAATTCAAGAAAAAAAATTCTATAATCAAATTATAATACAAAAATTATAGTTAGATACTGACCCCCATGAAAAGACAAGAAAATGCTGCAAAAATCACCTCAATCGAATCTTCAGAACTCAAGATATGCTCAAAATACCAAAAGAACGCAGTCGATTTTTTTATACACAGGGATGTTCGCTTTTGCTATAAAAAAATCCGCACCTGCACATTTCCAGCTTTCTTTTCTGCCTTTGCGGACCATTTCTCGTGTAAGCACGTGATTTTTGCTTCACGAGCAATCACTCCAAAAGGAAAACAAAAAAAAAATAAAAATAGTGACAAATGACCCCGCGGTACAAGTTTTCATGACATGTATTGCTAGTCATTTGTGGGTCTGTCCATTTTGCATTTAATCATTATCAAACAAAATACAAAAATATGTGTGTCATTAAAAGAAAATTCAAAATATATATATGTGCATCGTTCGTTCTAGGTTGTGATTTAACTTACTTAAACATTTTAATTTGGTATGATAATTGTGTTGAGGTGTTACATTGTTGATGGTTTTAATTTCATTTGTTTTATTATTTATTTTGTTATTTTTCATTTTTGATTTAGTTGTATTTAGAAAACAAAGAAAAGATGGATTAAAATTGATTTGGGCCCAGAAAGTGAAACAAAAAAGGCCCAAAACCGGCACTCAAACCCAGTCCAAATCCGGCCTGCCCAAACGTTGGTTCAAACGACGCCGTATCAGCGTCCTTATTAGAGCCGTTGATCTGACTCAAACAAACGGTCCTGATCAAGCCACTCATTCAACCCCAAATGACGTCGTCTTAGGCATTTGATCTGAGCCGTTCAACCCCTTGATCCAACGGACCCAGGTTTTCCCCCTAAACCCGTCCAGTTTTGACCCGATCCAGCCATACCCGGCACCAACCCCTCACTTAAACCAAACGACCCCGTTTAACTACCAAACGACCCCGTCTCATTTCTCACCATCAGATCCAAGCTGTTGAGATAATCTGATCTAACGGCTCAGATACAATCCCCTACTCCGTATATAAACCCTCTATCACTCCCCACGCCCCCTATCCGAACCCCCCTTCATCATCCCCAAGCTCAAACACTGAAACCCCAAACCCTAGCAAGCCGCCCTAGCTTCCCTTTCACCAGAACCTGGCGGCACGAACGCCGGTGACCACCTCCTGAACACCCTAAGTCCCCCTCACTCTCCTGAACATGGATCTGCTATCCATTTGCCTCGAATCACTTTCTTTCGTCTCGAATCTTCATTTGAAGATTTGAGTCGAACCAGGACCTATGCCAAATTACCCCATCTTCATACCAAACACTCCCCTGACCCTCCTCGTGACCAAACCAAGCTTGGTTTGGTCCGAATCTACCCACGACTCCTAAAAAACCAGATCTGAAAATCCGGACCTTAGAACACATGCACCCGGGGAATCCGGCCAGTCTTAATAGGGGTTTGAGGTCTAATAGACCTTAGTCAAGGTGTTATCATGTGAGAACACCCTGATTAAAGTTTGTTCGGCCTCAAGAGTTCGAAGTTGAGTCAGATTTGGGTCGTTTTGATTTCAAACTTTTTTCGGTAAGTTTTCTGTTCTCTTTGTTTAGTTCTAATTAAGTTGTCAGCATGCTTCGTTGTGTTTGTTTGTTATTTTGTTATTTTTTCGGATTTCTTCCATCCCTGTCAAAGGCCTCTTGTTTGGTCAATTGTTTTCTGTTTGTGTTCTGAATGTACCCCATGATAAACGTGATCATCAATTAGATTAGTCGTCAAATGAGTTAATTCATATAGACCCCAGTAATTGAACAAAAGTTGTCTGATGCCCTTTAGGTCCCTGAACGTATTGTTTATATGAGCGACTTATTATTACCTGTTATAATTAGTATAGTCGACCTGATAAATGTCGTCGATTAATTTCCTACGACTGAATGTTCAAATATTCTGAATGGACCTGTATTATGATTTGCATGTTGGGCATTACCTATGAATGTTAGTTTGTAACTACATTGTAAACAATTAAAAGAACCAGGTTGGGGCAGTTCTGAAATCGAATGATCAAAGCCCAAAGTGCCCTGATGCTGTAATAGGCAGGGCAGTAATAATCAAGATTAAACAGGGGTAATTTGGGGTTTGAAAAGGGCAGAAAAGATTAGTTTAAATGAAGCTGACAAGTAGGGTACTAATTAAGATTAAACTAATGCCAATAGGGAACAAGACATAAGAGTATGGGGCTTAAAATGAATAATAAAATGAGCTCATAACTCTTGATTAAAGAAAACCAGGCGTGGGGAACCAATGGCTGGCATCAAAAGATGCTTAAGCATGGGTTTAAAGGAGTATGGGCAGTCTGCAAGTAGGAGAGGAGGCAGCTTAGCTGCACTGGGTCATTTGGCTTATAAATAAGCCATTTGAGAACTTAAAAAGGGGCTGGAATTTTTAGTCTTGAGACTGGAACTTTTAGTTTGAAGAGAGGTCTACTGAGTTTAAAGAAAACTGAAAAAACATAAGGTAGTTTCCAAAAATATTGTAACCAAACACTATCTGAAAGTTGTATAAGAATTCATATTGGTCAAGCTGCCTTGGCCAAGTTCTGTCGTCTGCATTGACTGAGCTGTTTGTTGGTTGTTGAACTGTTGGTGTTGCTGCATTGAATACCCTGTTACTGTTGTTGTTTCATCACTCTTTCCTGAGATTGCTCATTTGGTACTCGACTATCTGCTGGTTCTTTTGTTCTGGGAAATATTGCTGGTTGTCTGTGGGCTGTGGAAAACACTTGGATTTTTGATTTGTTGCTGTGTATCTGCTGTTGCTGTTGTTTACTGCATACTGCCCAGCTGATCATTCTTTTCTTCTTTGTCCTCTATACCAGGTACACAACCAATACACTGTCAAAAAATGTAATTGGAAAATTTGAGCATGAATACAAATGAAAGTCCTGAAGAATGTCTTTTATACATAGATTTGTACAATAAATATTCATGTAATGTGTAATAGTTTGCATTCTTGTTTAGATACTGAAGGTAGCCTGTGTGCCCAGTAGATGTAAATATGGGGTGATTGAATGCTAGTTTGTATATGTATGTTAATAGGTAAAAGGGTCTCCAATGCAGTAGGTTGTATCCTAGGTTTTATATGATTAGCATGTCCTTAAATGCATAGAACTATCCATGTTAGTTAATTTCATGCCCTTTTGATAAATTGTCTCCTCATAATTGACAAACCATTGCCTTAAAATAAACGGCGCAAGTCTGCACTTCTCAACCTCACGAAGGTCGAGCCCGGATCAAACGAACCAGCAGGCTTTCATCGGAAAGGCATTGGCCCAGGTCCAGCCGATACTGTGTGGGCTGGGTTTGGGCCCACGATGCTCGATTAGCGGCCCATGGGCATGGCCATGTTTTTTATTTCTGCAAAGGCACTCGGAATTCCGTTATAATAACCAGCAAGCATGTAATTGAATAGGGTTCATTTTTATTCTCAACTATTAGAGACAAATACGACAAGAAACGTAGTAGCTATAGTATATCCTTTTAAAATAAAGCCGAGATGAGCCTCGACAGACAAAAAACGCACAAGATGCGGGGCCCTCGTTAAATGTACATTATCGAAGCATTTAATTTCCAGGACGGGTCGTTTAGCAAATCTCACAACCCTCCTAAAATAACAATACGTTAGACTCTTTAGGACGCGCCTTAATAAATCTTACCTTCTTAAACCCGGGTGCACATTTATGTGACCCAAATCCAATTCTCAACGGAGTCGAAATGTGTTTCTAATCACGGGTACATTGATTGTGGCGTGGTTCGAGGTGCGTGTCCATGACGTTGCAAATTCATTTTAAAATAAGAATGAGATGAGCCTCACCAGATAAAAAATACAAATTGCGGGGCCCTCAGTAAATATTTGCTTTAAAAATTGTTTAGACTTCGGGATGGACCGTTTAGTAAAATTCCACGGTCCTACCCAAAATAAATACGCTAGTCGCTTTAGGCGCGCCTTTAATAATTTAATTTCCTTAAACTCGGGTGCACATTGATGTGACCCAAATCCAAATCTCAACGGAGTCAAAGTGTGTCGACGACCACGGGTACATTGATTGTAACGCGGTTCGAGATACATTTTCACAACGTTGCAATTCTTGATAAAAACAGTAAATGATAAAAGCGGTTAAAAGTTAAATTTTGCACATAAGTTCACACTTGTATAAAATCAGATAATCAAGCCGAATATAACAGTTGAGCGACCGTGCTAGAACCACGGAACTCGGGAATGCCTAACACCTTCTCCCGGGTTAACAGAATTCCTTATCCGGATTTCTGCTACGCAGACTTTAATACAGAGTCATTATTTTCCTCGATTCGGGATTAAAATTGGTGACTTGGGACACCCTAAATCTCCCAAGTGGCAACTCTGAAATAAATAAACAAATCTCGTTTCGATTGTCCTTTAATTGGGAAAAACTCTCTTGCACCCTCGCGGGTGCGGAAAAAGGAGGTGTGACATCTCGCACCTGCGGGGTCGTAGATATGGACCCAACTTCTCATCTGCGAAGCACCAACACCAACTCTTTTCTCTGACACTAAATGAGCATAACTCTCTCACACAATGTCCAAATGCGACGATTATTTTTGCTATGGCTCCGTAATTATGTTACTGATGTAATGCTTCAATAAAAAAAGAAATTGGCGCTCATTTTTTTAATGTGGTACCATTTATGCTTGAAGAAACAACGTCGAAACATAGAAAACAAACACAACACAACCAAAACCTATCAGTCAGATTTTACCTCAGCCCCTCGAGACCTTGTCCTAACATAATAGTAAGTTCATAAATATAACACGGACCTACTCGAGGCCTCATATCTCATTAAACAATATCAAAACTACGAATCACATCTCAAATTGAACTTAATGAACTTATGAACTTTCAACTTCTATAACTCAGGCCGAATCATATCAAATCAATCTGGAATGAAGTCAAATTTTGCATGCAAGTTCTAAATGACACAACGGAGCTATACTAACTCCCGAAATCAAAATCCGGACCCGATATCAATAAGTTAACTCCCGGTCAAACCTCTCAATCTTCTAATCTTTCAACTTTCCATTTTTTGCCAAAATGCATCAAATCAATCTACGGACCTCCGAATCCAAATTCGGACACACGCCTAAGTCAAAAATCACTATACGAAGCTATTGAAATCATCAAAATATCATTCCGGAGTCATCTTAAAAAAAAAACTCCGGTCAACTCTTTTCACTTAAACTTCTATAACAAGAAATGTTCTTCCAAATCAATCCCGAATCATCCGAAAAACCGAACTCAACCACACACGCAAGTAATAATACATAACACGAACCTACTCGAGACCTTAAGCTACCGAACTGTACGTTAATTCTCAAAACGACCGGTCGGATCGTTACAATACAAAGTATAATTTACTAAATTACCTATATTAAATGCTTTTTGAGAATTGAGCAATATTAACAAGCATAACTACTTCTTTACAATTATGGTAATAGTTGGAAATAGCTAACTAATTTCGTCTTGAAATTCTAAAGTGACAAATATTTTGGGACATAGTTTTTGAGCTAAAGCGACATTTAAAAATGGGACGGAGGGAGTAATCAGTAGTCATACTAATTCAGCAGCCAAGAAAAAAAGAAAAAAAAAAGAGAAAACAAGAGGATCAACCAGTTACTTTAAGCTCAATTTCTCAGGCAACCTACCATAGAATCCAAGTTGCCAACTAACCTGTGGACAAGATCTAGAGTCCAACTCGCAATCTTGAATATCCGTACAAGTGTACTTTGCCAGCAATAGAATAATATTCAAATCTGAGTTTTCAAAAGAAAATAGCAATCAGTAATAGGAGTAACTTTCTGTGCAAAGAAGTCCACGCAAACACTTAAGTTTGGAAATTCATATTTTGAAAATTTCAAATAAAACCACATAGAAGTTTTTACACATCTTTTAGAGGGATGGTACCCTCAGTGGCGAAGTTAGAAATTTTTCTAAGGGTATTCAAATTTGAAAGAAGTGAAAAAATTTCCAGACAAAGGGTGTTCAATATATATTATATACCTCTAAAACGTAATATTTTACCTACATACACAATACAATCCTTATGATCATGTGGCTTCGCCACTGGGTACACCTATTTCTAGTAAAGTAAGAATATATATATGACTCACTTGATATGTTTAAGTGATAAATATGTGTGCTAAATACTCATTGTACTCATTGATTGAATATAAACGCTCGGCGCGAACAAGGTTTTATTTCTCCATTTCACATTCCAAATTCATTATACTTTAGAAATTTCCAATCATTATTATTATTATATTATTGTTGTTGTTGTTGTTGTTGTTGTTGTTGCTGCTGTTGTTGTTGTTGTTGTTGTTGTTGTTGGTATACACTTCTTTATAGAGAGGGATGCTACAATCAAACAAATATTTAAGTTTTTGTTATAAAATAAAAGTAATGCAGTAAAATGTAAATAAGAAGAGATAGAAAGAAGGAAGAAGTGTTTTCTTCTTTCACTTTGGTGTATCTTTTCATTGCAATTACATGGCCTTTTATAGGCATAAAAAGTAAAGATGATGGACATAAAGTAGGAAATTTAATCTTTAAGCTATTCACAACATGGGCATCCAATGTAGCATCCAATGTAACATCCAATGTACAAACTATTCATAACACTCTCCCTTGGATGTCCATGTAAGATAATGTACCTCATTAAAAACTTACCAAAAAAAATATTGGGATGTACATAGTTATTTATAATATGCATTGCTTGCTGCCTCATTAAAAACCTTAGCAGGAAAATCCAGTGGGACAAAACCTTGGTTAAGGAAAAAAGTGCAGCGTGTAGTTACTCCTCCTGATGAAAAATCACTTAATGTCTCGAAGACGACGCATTCCAATCTTATATATCAGCTTTTCAAATATTGAGGTTGGTAACGCCTTAGTGAACAGATCAACCAAATTATCACTTGAACGAACTTGTTGTACATCTATTTCACCATTCTTCTGAAGATCATGAGTGAAAAAGAATTTCGGTAAAATGTGTTTTGTTCTATCTCCTTTGATATATCCTCTTTTCAATTGAGCTATGCATGCAGCATTGTCTTCATACAATATTGTTGGAATATTCTCTTTCGAAGAAAGACCACATGTTTGTTGAATGTGTTGAGTTATAGATCTTAACCAAACGCATTCTCGACTTGCTTCGTGAATGGCTATTATCTCTGCATGATTTGAAGAAGTAGCAACCATAGTTTGTTTTGTCGAACGCCATGATATGGTTGTACCTCCACTTGTAAATAAATAGCCTGTCTGAGATCGACCTTTGTGTGGATCAGACAAATATCCTGCATCTGCATAACCAATCAATGATGGCTTGGATTCATTTGAATAAAATAAACCCATATCAATGGTCCCTTGGAGGTATCTGAATATATGTTTAATACCATTCCAGTGTCTTTGTGTTGGCGAAGTACTAAATCTTGCCAATAAGCTTACTGAGAAAGCTATATCTGGTCGGGAATTATTGGCAAGATACATTAATGCCCCAATTGCACTAAGATATGGTACTTCGGCACCAAGAAGCTCTTCATCATTTTCATGAGGTCGGAATGGATCTTTCTTTATATCAAGTGATCTCACAACCATTGGGGTACTCAATGGATGTGCTTTATCCATATAGAATC
Source organism: Nicotiana sylvestris (assembly GCF_000393655.2). NCBI lineage: Eukaryota > Viridiplantae > Streptophyta > Magnoliopsida > Solanales > Solanaceae > Nicotiana > Nicotiana sylvestris. Next base: position 69,247,151 of record NC_091062.1, read on the forward strand.
GCTTTAAAATCTTTTCGGTATATGTTGATTGATGGACAAATATTCCATCTTTCATATACTCAATTTGTAGACCAAGACAAAATTTTGTCTTTCCAAGATCTTTCATTTCAAATTCTTTCTTCAAACAGTCTACTGTTTTTGGAAGCTCCCAGGAGTTCCAATGATATTTAAATCATCAACATACACGGCGATTATAACAAATTCAGATCCAGACCTTTTCAAAAAGACACAAGGATAAATTGGATCATTCTTGTACCCTTCTTTCAACAGGTATTCACTCAGGCGATTGTACCACATACGACCTGATTGTTTCAATCCGTATAAAGATTTCTGAAGCTTTATTTAACAAGTTTCTCGAAAACTTTTATATGCTTCTGGCACTTTAAATCCCTCAGGTACTTTCATAAAAATTTTGTTGTCTAATGATCCATACAAATAGGCTGTAACAACATCCATTAGATGCATATCAAGTTTTTCTTGCACTGCCATATTTATGAGATACCTGAAGGTGATAGCATCCACTACAGGAGAATATGTCTCCATATAATCAATTCCAGGCCTTTGGGAAAACCCTTGTGCCACAAGTCGCGCTTTATATCTAACGACTTCATTTTTATCATTTCGTTTTCACACAAAAACCCATTTATACCCTACTGGCTTTATGCCTTCAAGTGTTCGAACTATGGGTCCGAAGACTTCACATTTTCCAAGTGAAGTTAACTCTGCCTGGATAGCGTCTTTCCATTTTGGCCAATCATTTCTCTGTCTATATTCATTGACAGATTTTGGTTCAAGATCCTCATCTTGTTGCATTATTTCAACAGCAACATTATAAGCAAAAATGTTATCGATAACAATATTATTTCGGTTCCATCTTTTCCTGGTTGAGAATAACTTATTGATATCTCTTCATTTTCATTATTTTCAGGTACCTGGACCTCTCCTAAGGTCTTATCATTTGTTACGTCTTGGGGCTCTTCTTGAGCCACTACCTCTGTGTTATGTTCACTTTGATCACTTGCTCCTTTTCTTCTTCGAGGATTTTTATCTTTAGAACCGATTGGTCTACCACGTTTCAAGCATGGCTTAGACTCATTTGCTTTAATTAATTGTCCTGCCGGGATATCAACTCGAATTGGAGCATTAGCAGCTGGAATATGTGACTTAGTCACCTTTGGTAGGTCAGTGAATGCATCTGGCAATTGATTTGCAATATTTTGTAAATGAATAATCTTTTGAACCTCTTGTTCACATTGATTTGTTCGAGGATCTAAATGAGACAATGATAATGCATTCCAATCTATCTTCTTTTTCAGCTGCTTATTTCTCCCTCTAATGTTGGATATACTGATTCATCAAAATGGAAATCAGAAAATCTTGTCGTAAATAAATCTCCAGTCATCGGCTCTAGATATTTTATAATATAAGGAGATTCATATCCAACATATATCCCCAACCTTCTTTGAGGACACATCTTTGTGCGTTGTGGTGGAGCAATTGGAACATATATCGCACAACCAAAGATCCTAAGATGGGAAATATTTGGCTCCTGACCAAAAGCCAATTGCAATGGGGAGACTTTATGATAACTTGTGGGCCTTATCCGCACAAGTGCTGCTGCGTGCAAAATAGCATGACCCCATACTGAAATGGGAAGTTTTGTTCTCATAAGCATTGGTCTAGCAATTAATTGGAGGCGTTTGATCAATGATTCTGCTAGACCATTTTGTGTATGAACATGAGCAACCGGATGCTCAATTGTTATCCCAGTTGAAATACAATAATCATTAAAGGCTTGGGATGTAAACTCACCAGCATTATCAAGACGAATTGTCTTAATTGCATAATCTGGAAATTGTGCTCTTAGCTTTATTATTTGAGCCAACAATCTCGCAAATGCCATATTGCGAGTTGATAGTAAGCACACATGTGACCATCTTGTAGATGCATCTACCAAAACCATATAATATTTGAATGGTCCACATGGAGGGTGAATTGGGCCACATATATCACCCTGTATACGTTCCAGAAATGCAGGGGATTCCATCCTAACTTTAATAGTTGATGGTCTAATAATTAATTTTCCTTGAGAACATGCAGCACAAGAGAATTCCTTAAATTGAAGAATCTTCTGATTCTTCATTGCATGTCCATGTGAATTCTCAATTATTTTACGCATCATATTAGAACCAGGATGGCCCAACCGGTCATGCCAAATAATAAAATTATCTTGATTAGTAAACTTCTCGTTTACTATGGCATGTGTTTCAATCCTGCTAATACTTGTGTAGTATAAGCCGGAGGAAAGAGCAGGTAACATTTCAAGCACATATTTCTTACCGGACATTATTGTAGTAATATAAAGATATTCAATCTTTTCATCATTTGTAGTCTCAATATGATAGCCATTTTGGCGAATATCTTTGAAACTTAATAAGTTTCTTTGAGATTTACTACAATATAGTGCTTCATCAATAGCCAAATTTGTTCCTCCTGGTAGTAATAAATTGGCTCTTCCAGAACCTTCAATTAATCTTGTACTACCGGATATTGTATTAACATTCGCTTCTTTCATTACCAAATAAGAGAAATATCTCTTATCTTTTAAAATAGTGTGTGTTGTAGCACTATCCAGAAGACATATATCATCTTTATTAATCTTGAGTCCAACTGAAGACTGGGGAATTTTCATATTCTTCATAAAAAAGACAAATAATACATCATAAGAAATATGAAAGACAAGCGGAAAAAAACATTAAGAAATACATTAGGAATGTAGAAACTAGCAACACATGATGCATTAGGAAAATACACTCAAGAAAAATAAACTAGTTGCAAACATAAAAATAACAACTTTTATAGCTTCATTCCCCAGTAAGATGATTAGTTCTTCAGTCAATATCCTCAAAGAAGTCTCCAACTTCTAAATGAGTAATATTTGTTAGGCCTTCAAAATCATCATCTTTATATGCAAGATGTGCCTTAGAATCATATTTATTTGAGGGACCTGCTTCATCATCATTATTTTGAAAGGTCAAGTGTGCCTCCACATTATTTTCTTTTTTCTTGAGGGAGGCTTGATAAAGTTTGACAAAATGTTCTGGCGTACGACAAATGCGTGCCCAATGACCTCTCATACCACATCGGTGACACATACTAGCTTTACCTTTTGAATGATTAATTTGAGAACCCTTATTGTTCTCCAATTTATTTCCACCATAATGACGATAATTGTTTCGCCCCCTGCCACGTCCACGTTTACGACCATGTCCACAACCACGGTAATTATTTTGTTTTCTTTCAAACTTATCATATATTGCTACAACATTCACTTCCAGAAATGGAGCTGACCCGGTAGGACGAGCTTCATGATTTTTCATTAATAGAGTATTATTCTGCTCAGCCACAAGTAGGCATGTGATTAACTCAGAATATTTCTTAAAACCTTTTTCACGGTATTATTGTTGTAGCACCACATTTGAAGCGTGAAAAGTAGAAAATGTTTTTTCCAATAAGTCCTCATCTGTGATAGTGTCTCCACATAATTTTAATAGAGAACTTACTTTAAAGATAGCAGAATTATACTCACTTACAGTTTTAAAGTCTTGCAACCTTAAATGTATCCACTCATACCGAGCTTTCGGTAATACCGTAAGTTTTAGGTGGTCATATCGATCCTTCAAATTAATCCATAATTCAAGTGGATCTTTTACGGTTAAATATTCAGTTTTTAACCCTTCATGTAGATGATGACGAAGGAAAATCATGGCCTTCGCTTTATCCTGATTTGATGCTTCATTTCCTTGTATAATAGTATTTCCAAGACCTTTAGCGTCAAGGTGAATTTCAGCATCAAGAACCCATGATAAATAGTTCCTTCCGGTGATGTCAAGTGCCACAAATTCAAGTTTTGATAAATTTGACATAGTGAAAACTATCATAAAAGATGAATAAGTTAGAGAAATAATTATAATAATAAACAATTAATGAAAACAAAACGATTAAGGTAAAAAAATAAAAATAGAGCTATATCATGTTAACAATCTACTATTTCATTTTATTCTTGCCATAAAGTAGAAATTACATACTTGTTTCATTTCACTTTATATTATTGATATATATGTATTAATAGAATTGAACGTGACTAATATTATTTATATGTTCCAATAAATATAAAGTAATTAAAAAATTATTGTTTGTCAATTCATTTCTCACAGTTCTTCGAAATGCCTTAAAGATATGTTTTGATCCAGGGAGTCCATGACATTAGTGCATAGCTAGTTTGATGACTTTGAGGTCCTGTAAGAGTTGAGCATGGAAGGAAATAGTTGTTTAATCACTGCAATGTACTTAAACTATTTAAGATGCCAAAGCGCACAAGTAATCTGCAAACAGTGAGCATATGATATGTACTGTCATAAATAAGATGATTATAATGATATATACCTTAATAAAATATGGCTCAACTTAGCGGGAGTTAAGAATAAAATTAGAGTTTCGTGCTGATAACGTGTTATAAAATAAAAGTAATGCAGTAAAATGTAAATAAGAAGAGATAGAAAGAAGGGAGAAGTGTTTTCTTCTTTCACTTTGGTGTATTTTTTCATTGCAATTACATGACCTTTTATAGGCATAAAAAGTAAAAATAATGGACATAAAGTAGGAAATTTATTAAGTTATTCATAACATGGGCATCCAATGTAGTATCCAAAGTAGTATCCAATGTACAAACTATTCATAACAGTTTTCCATTAATTTGAATCGCCTTTTGATTAAATTAAGTCTTCCCCCCTCCCTTAGTCTTCAAGAACGAAAAGCATGTATAACGGTATGGTTGTCCTTATTTACCTTTCTCGAACTGTTTCTCCATTGTAGTGACGAGATGGTCAAATGCCCTTTCCGACCACTCGTTCCTTCGCTACCCAACATAATGATGATGTATTTGGGAGAAAGGTCCAACACTGTGGCTCCTACTCGATATCTCTATCATTCTAACTAAAGTTTTTTCCTTTTTTCTGTTATAAATATTTTATATCTTTTTTCTTAAATATATGAGAATATAAATTAAAGATCGTTAAACATTGGAGACTAGAAGATTAGGTCAAGACTAATTGAGAGACAATAATGAGGACTAGGATGTTAGAAGGACAATAGTTCTGCCACACGTTAGATTGTATAGCATTTATTGAGAAAGTTGTTTGTTGGTTCTTATGTTGTCTTGGACAATCGTAACCTATGTTGCAAACTCTTCAAAATGTAGCCGCACCTGTGTCGAATCCTTAAAAAATGCATTACTTTTAGAGAATCCGACACATATTCGGCCACATTTTCGAAGAGTCCAAACAACATGCATCCTAACCTCATGCACTAATTTTGGGCGATAAGTTAGACTTAGTGTCCATTTTCTAGTTAACCACTCTTTGGCGTGTGTGGCTGCTAAATTGTCCCACATTTAATAGGAGTTTTTGGCGAAAAACGTCCTTTAACTATACCCGTAACCTAAACTACATCCTTCACACATCATTGTAAATAGAAAACATCCTTGTTATATCCCATATTAACAAGTTGCATCCTTCCGTTACTCTAAAGTTATAAAACTAACGGAATAAAGCTATTCACATGAGTTGCACGTGACGTTCCACACCACCCAAAGCATTTCGTCGTTCTCCCCTTGCCCTACCTTGCCACTACAAAGAAATCCAAACCATCATCAGTCCGTTGCACAATATTTCTTTTCTGTTCTTTGCAACCAAAAGATGGTACAAGTAAATGGTAGTAATATCCGGTGATCCACCAACCAAATACAGTCAAAATGCACATGCAAGTTGAGTTCACGATAGCGAAGTCTGCAATCTCACCATTATAATACACTCAACAGTATATCAAATGAAGTAGCTTACTGCTACAACTATGGAGCTCTAAACGTTGGAAGATATAATTGCACTTACAAAAAGTAAATCTTAGTAATTGTGTACGCGTAAAATCGGGCATAAAGCTACCCCGATTTTCCGGTAAAGAAATGGGAGGACAACCCGATCCAATATGACCTCGGATAAAGCCGAGGGCTCCTATGGATCCGAGCCCGAGAAGGATGAATGATGCGCTAAAAACCGGACACGGCCAAATATGGGAAGAATCGGTTCGAGCAAAATAAAGAATCGAGACTAAAGGAAAGCCGGTTGGAAAGGACAAATAAGGGGACGAAATATCCGCCCTTAACCGAATATTACGGCGCAAATGTCGCCCAGTATCAACAGTGTATCACGGTTTACCAGAGAAAAAAAAGATTTTTAACATATTTAAACTTCTACTAAGATTGAAACTCACCTATTATATAAAGGGAGAACCTTTTTATTTTCAAGACCACCGTTAGCACACATATCAAAACATTAAAGTCAATTTTTGTTCTCTAATTACTATTCAAAGTGTTCTTCCGTTGCTTATTTGTTTAATTGCAATCGAGCCCGTTTCCCGGCTTAATCTAAACCAACTTTCATTGTTCGCCATAAAGTGAGGCTTAATCAACCATTGCGGTTGGTTTGATTGTTTTATCTTCCTTTAATTCAATGATTTGCCATTCTTAGGTCATTCGTGTTAAATTAAATTACACATACTTTAAACCGCGTATAAATTCAATTGTTATTCATTTTAAGGGTAAATACTAATGTAACTATATAATTGTAGTAGTAATTTTTCATTATTATTAGGCCGAGAAATATTAACAATAATGGAAATGACAAAGCTTATGGAGTATGTTCCTATTCCGATCAAAGAGAGTCATGAGGAGCCTAGTGACAAGATAATAAGTTGTATTGCATTCCATATATTTTGCAGCTAAAGCTTGACTGGTTGTCTCTGTCATCTGAGTGATTGTAAGTTGTATTTGGTTTGGCACATACGTGACAATTACCTGGTTGCATCGTTATCTCTTTTTGATTTCTTTGGTGCAAAGTAGTTTGATTTCCATTTTTAATTCTTTTTAATTTGTTTGCAGAGTGCTATAATGCAAGCTCTTTCTGAGATATAGTTTTGACTTCTGAAAAGAAGAGAGGCTCTGTTAGCTGAGAAGACTTTGAAATTTGCAGACGGCAATGGTCGTTGAAGCAGACTTGGTATCTCACGTGCATAACTTTATTCCGTTAGTTTTATAACTTTTGAGTAACGGAAGGATGCAGCTTGTTAATTCTGGGATATAACAAAGATGTTTTTTGCTTACAATGATATGTGAAGGATGTAGTTTAGGTTATGAGTATAGTTAAAGGACGTTTTTCGCCAAAGATGATTTTGAACAGGATTATCGTTCATTTTCTCTCATTTTAATATCTAGTACTGGAAAGCTGCATATCCACTTCGGAAGCAGTGGCGGACGCACGTGGTGGCAAGCGGGTTAATTGAATCCACTTCATCAAAAAATAATACTGTGCATATTTATAAATTACGATTAAAGCTGTGTAAATTTTTTATAAATATTTTATTTGAACCCATTTGACAACTACTATTTTACAATTAAAGTTATGTACTTTTAATATTGAACCCGCTTGCATAAAATTTTGAGTCCGCCACTGTTCGAAAGCATACTTAAGATTACCAAAATTCCGACAAATTACCTTCTAGAGGGAACAAGATTGAGCAACCGGCAGTATCTTAGATGCAAGACTGAAGGAAGGTTGAGCAAGTTGAATTTGTTGACATGGGCGGAGCTAGAGTACGATCTACAGGTTCTGCTAAATCTAGTAATTTATGTTTAATTCATATATTTATCTTAAGAAATTTATTGATATAATTTATTAATTTAGAATAAACATATTAAATTCTCGGACATATAAACTCCAAATTCTGATACCGCCTGTATTTATTATGATAAGCATAGGAGTAGTTTCACTTTTAGAAAGGAAAAGAAATGTAATATCATCTTTACACTTGTCATATAGACAAGCGAAACAGTAACATTGTGGAGTTACAAAAGAATGATATTCTAGTTTTTATCAGTTGCACGAGCTAGTACACATGCTGTTTTTCAGGTTCGACATGACCAACAAAATTTCACTGATAGTAATTTTGGATTTTCATTTAGTTATCAATTCACTATTGCTTAGACAACAATCTACCCGATTCATTAGCTGGTCATATGAATGTTCTTAGTTACGTTCTATGCTTTAAATACAAGCAAAGTTTTCATTATACTACCCATTTCTACTTAATTTTCTAGAGTTAAACTCTAGTTTAATCTGCTTTTATCAAGTAAGCGCACGCTCAAGATAAGCAGATAATATATAGAATGATCAAACACGTGGGCGTGCATCTTCATTCAGAGAATTACTTATATACTTCACACTTAAAAGTCATGGTTTCACCCCACACTTAAACTCTTGCTCGTCCTCGAGCAACTTTCAAAATTAAGCACAATGGCAAGAAATATATTTCAAAACATACTCAAACATCCTATCAATGATAATTGTTTATATCAATATTTAGAACCCAACATAAAAAATATTGACATCTTTCTTCAAAATTAGACTCATGCCAAGACCATTTAAATGTTTGTGTGAACATCCTAACCTAAAAATATGACTCCAATATATTTCCTATTATGACTTATTTCTTGTGTCAACTCAAAACGCATGCCTTGACTTTACCAATCCTTTGCAAAGCATGTGCCCGCACCACAAAGCAAAGAGAGAAATTAGTCCACACACTCAAATATGTATTCAAGTATAATTTAAGGACGTACACTATCACGACCCAAAACCCAACCAATCGTGATGTCACCTAACCCAACCCACTAGGTAAGACAAATAATAGTCAATACAACTATAATGAAATACTAAGGGATCAGTAAATGAAATAACTAAAACTTTATATTATATCACAAGGACTGGTAGTACAAATCATGAGCTTCTAAGATTTAGAATTTATAAAGCTAGTATGAAATAAATAAATCATCTGTTTGAAATATACATAAACAGATTTGTAAATCTAAAGCTATCAAGGACAAATGACAGCTATAACCAGAACGTAGATACATCTTCAATGCCATCTCCCACCGTACACAGCAACATCAGCTCCAAGATCTGCACGCAAGGTACAGAAGTGTAGTATGAGTTCAACCGACCCCATATACTCAATAATTATCCTAACTAACCTATGCAAAGTAATAGAAGCAAGAACTATAAATGATACTCGTTGATCACTTGTGTAGTTCATAAATTCAACAAGTATAGAGCAAATATATGATCAAATCAGGTAAATTACATGTAAAAACCATCTTGGTGCTCACAATTATTTGTTTAAAAGTGTTCTACTAAGTCAGCAATCCAACATATAAGGAAGATATGCAAGTAAATCAGGAAAAAAATCAAGGAAATTATAAGTAAAGATGAAATGCAATAACCAACTATCAGTCCGTTGCGGCGCGTAACCTGATATATGTAACAATAACCAGCTCTCCCAGAGCTCACATCAACCAGAAACCCATCGGTTTCTCACACATCACATGTATACCATCAAGAGAGAAACATGAGAGGGTGGCTCTGGGGGGATGGATTTGTATCACAAGCTGCACGGACAACCCACGTGCTACACGAACAACCCACGTTCTAATAATATTAACAACATGTATAACTCACGTGATGCATGGACAAATCACGTGATATAGTTTTAATATCGGGATCCACACGGATAACTCACGTGTTGCACGAACAATTCATGTGCTAATAATATCAATCCACATGGACAAATCACGCACTGCACGGACAACTCATATGTAAATATCATAGTTCGCCTGGTGTGGTCACATGCATATTATTATAATCCACCCGGGATGGTCATATGTATAACAACACAATTCGCCCGACGTGGTCACATGCATCTTTTCTAAATCATATCACACAGAAGCAAGTATACATGATCACACGTATATGATGTATAAATATCAGATTTCATGCTCCTAGACTGGTATAATAACATGCTAATGCGTAGTTATATGCAATGTGTATTATCATAGATTAAATCATTTATTTCATCACAGAGATAGAAATTACCAAGTTTATTCAGGGAATTAATCTTTTCGTAACCACAAACATCGCTCAAATAGTTCCCAAAAATTTTACAAATAAGAGAAACATTATAGCTTAAAGCTTAACAATTAATTCTAGGCATATCATAGCCTAAATACTACCCCAATCATCGATAAACACCCGGTGCTCGCACATGGACTCAAACCCCACACATATGCTCACCCATAGCACATAACTATCACAAATAGTTCAGGCAACTAATGCCTCAACCAATTTTAGATAAGATATTTACCTCAAACAAGTCAAATCCAATACTGGTGTTTACCTAAAAAATGTGAGTAACAATTAAAGATATTTTTGTGATTTTAAAGATACGTGATATATTTTAATACTAGTGATTAAACAAGTAATATAAGAAATAATGAACCAAATCAGTGTTGTCGGAACAATAGGAGGCCTCGAGCTCGACTTATCCAGGGACCTCGAGGTTAGCTAAGAGTAATAAAGTATAAACAATAAAGTAAATGCATTAAGGCTAAAGAGTAATTGGAGAGCATGTTAGAAAAGAAGAATAAGAATATTCTATTGCAATGAATGATCTGATCCCTTACAAAATAATTGGGGTCCCCTTATATAGGAGAGGAAAACTCCAATATAATACATTCCTCATAAAAGTAAAGGATTCTATTGGTACATGTGTATAACGGCCTAGTACAGATCTGTATCATTTCGTACAAACCTTATCCATTAATTAATGCCCTGGTCCACATGTTCCTGAGAAATTCCCGCTCTTTCTTGATTGACCTCGAGATTGTGATGACCTCGATATGGATCATGCCAGGCCTTCCATTAGCTTCCTCGAGGTGGGTGTCCCTCAATCGGATCCGATCTCCAATTCGAGTCTCCCGGGCTCGGACCTGTAGCCCGTTTTAAGACTTCAAAATATCAAGCTCCTCGATTTTGACCGCATACAGATAGTTCCCGTGTTTCTTAGAATTGAATGATACGAAACGATTTTGACCTTGATTTAATCGAACCTCTAGTGATGATGTTTTCCTTGTGGAGCCAACGTTCGAATTGACCGAAACGTCCCATTGGCCCACTTTCCCAAAAACATTAAATGCACGTCAGTGCTGGTTGGCCATTAACGCCTCCGAACCATCACTGCCCCTCAATAAATATGGGGCGTCTTCGTTTAGTAAATAACTTTACCTTTCTTCAATCTCTATCAATCCTCATCTCTTTCTTCAATCACTTGTTTCCTCCGCCTCTTTAAACGTCGTTAAATACCAAGCTCTAACCGGAAACACTTCATCCATGTTCACCCGCATTTCTTACCTTACAACCATGGCCAAAACTTCCAAGACGGTCCCTAAAAAAGATACAACATCATCTTCCTCTGCCTCCCGGCTGGCCAAACCGGTGGTGTCGCCGACACTTTAAGAGATCACCCCTGGTGATTATATCATCAAGAGGGACTTTAGTATCGAGAATCCTCCCAATGTCGAAGGCCGATGTGAGCACGTATCGTGGTACCTTAGCCCGATAACGAAGCAACTCATCAAGGATGTTAGGAGGGATTGTCGATGGGGGGATGAGGTCTAGATTCAATTTCCAGAGCTTAGAGAAAGCATAACTACCCACAAGGAGGGGTTTTGAGTGTTTACACTTACCCCTTCACACTAGGCCCCCTCGATCCGGTGGTGATTGACTTTTGCAAGACATAAGAAGTTACCCTCGGCCAAATCCACCCTTCGTTCTAATGTATCATTATCATATTGCGGTACTTCTCTGAGAAGGCCAAGGGTTTAGAATTCACCCTCAGCCATCTAATTCAGTTGTATCAGCCCCAGTTATTCCGAGGGCTCATCAAGCTGCAGCATCGAACCACGAAGTTCTTCTTCACCAGTACCGATGAAACCAAAGATCGAGGCTGGATAAGCCGATTTGTTAGAGTCAGGACTTCGGACATCATCCCCGAGGAAATAATGTCATTCCCGGAGAGGTAGAATTTTGACCGTAAGTGGAGTCCGCATTTTTGTTCATTTCTATTTTTTTCATTTTTCATAGCTTGCTCATCTTTCTTTTGGCAGCCAATGCTTAGGCGCCCTTGGCGGTGCCCGACCTTGAGGATTGGGTTAGGAAACTAGCTGCCACATCCTCTTATGACAAGCACAAGTGGCGTGATTTGGCGAAGGCCAAATGGGAGGCCAAGAACCACGGCCTTGGAGATGCGTCCAAGATGAGGCCGGCCCTGCCTGAGAAGAAAACCAAGCTTTCAAATCCAAAGCCCGAGAAGGACAATAAAAGAAAGAGGGTCTCAAATCCCGAAGACCCCCAAGACAGGAAAACTTTCACTCGAAGGTTGCGGAAAAGGTTTGCTCAAACAAATGCAGACTCAGCTCATGACTCCTCGAATGGTGAGGAAAATAATGAAGAAGAACTGGCACTGGTGGCTTGGACTAGGAAGCCAGTAAAGGTCGCCAAACATTCCGAACTAGAAAACCCACCTTGTGGTGAGGATGCCCGAAGGGAAGAAAAGGGCAAGGCCCTAAATCTCTGGAGGTTGAGATTGTCCCTCCGTTTTCAACAAGTATACCAGAGGGGGTAAATGCTAAGGCCCCCGTGGATAATGAGAACACCTTGAGTGAAGAGCTCGGAGCCGTGACAATAGGTCATTCCCTTTCATTGCCAACCTATTTTGGGGGGGGGGGCAATCGAGGAAGCTACCACTTTGCATATGCCCGACACAAGTAAGGTCATCGAGGACGATCCTTTCCATAGTTGGTATGCTGGAGTTGAGGATGCCAATGACTTCAATGACGCATCCTCCATTTTTGAAGAGGCCCGACGTCTCTTTTCCCGGGTAAGGATCAGCCCTTTAGTATTGTGATTTTTTCTCTATTCTCATTCGACTGAAATGCCTTTATTTCATGTGTAGGCTGTTGCAAAGTTCAAGGCCGAGCTGAAACAATGTGAGGCCGAGCTCAAGAGAGTATTGTGCGAAGAGAAGGCCTTGAGACTCCTTTGTAATCAGAAGGAAGAGGAGCTTAAGGACCACCGAATTGCTTTGGCCGGAGCTCAAAAAAGAGAGTCCGAGCTGGACGAGTAGGTAACTCCATTTTTAGCAGAGTTCGGCATTCTTGGCACTGCTTTGGAGGCTAATACTTCGATATCTCAGCTACAGCAAAAGCTGGACATGATTGGGCAGCTCCGGGGCGAGGTGAATCAGGTCCGGGCTGATTTCCATCAATAGAAGAGGAATATGGATCAACTTGCTGCTGATAAGAAAGCTATTGCGGCTCAACTGGCCTCGGCTTAGGGTACGCTCCAAGATGTTGAAGCGAAGGGCCTAACTCAGGCTAGAAAAACTGAAGGGTTGGAGGTCGAACTGGTTAAAGCCCGAACTGAAGCTGCATAGCCTAAGGCCGAGGCTGCACAAACTAAGGTTGAAGCTGACAAGATGAAGACTACAGCCGATAAATCCATCGCCATATTCCAGAGAGAAGCCACGACCGTTCAAGCTGAGTTGAGGGCAGCCTCCAACCGGGCAAAGCGAAGCAGTGAATTGGCTAAGTGTCAAGCCCGGAGGGAGACTCTCGAAGAAGTCTGTGCTCGAGGATTTGACCTTGCGGAGGAGATAGCTGAAGCACAAGCACGAGAAACCGATGCTAGGTTTCTTGTCTCCTCTGATGATGAGGACGTAGTGAGTGGCTCCGGGGACGAGGAAAGTGAAGAAGATTCTTCTGAGGGGGAAGAGGCTCCAGAAGATAAAGCTATCGGGGATGAAGACGATACTCCTAGGGACGTGGCCCCGAAAATAGATTAGGTTACTATTTTTGTATAAGAGTCCTTTGTTGTAATATGCTTTGTAAATTTCCCGAATGAATATAAAGTAGCCTTTTGTTCCGTTCTCGATTTGTGCTGACTTTTTATTTTTTCTCAATTCATAAGAATTTTCGATGATTCACATGTAAAGTTCGAGTATTGGTTTGGACTCGCAATAAGCCCTTAGGCTTTTATTGCCCGAGGTCGTACCCCTTAGGGTTTTAGATGATCCCCGAGCCAAACTTAAAGTCAAATTACTGCGAGCTCAGGGCCTTTGGGTCCGAGTTAATTGAGATCGGGGTCTCAGATTCTCATAGGTCTTAGACCCTATCTTTCCTTTTAAGCTGGCCCTTAGGCTCTTTTTTAGGTTGGCCCTCTTTTAGGTTGGCCCTTATGCTCTTTTAGGTTGGCCCTTAGGCTTTTTAAATTAGGCTGTTTCGGCCTCCAAAAATGGCTATATAGTTTTCCCTCACTTCGGCTAAAAGACTTAATGAAATTTTAGTTATGCCTTAGCATGTATTTTGTATTTGGGGGCCAAATTTTTCGAGGCCCTTTATATTTTGCTTTTGCCAGGGGTAGCCTGATTTAACCGGTTTTTCAATGTTTGAAGGCCTTTAGTTTTATAGCAAAAATCGAACGTCTCTGAATCACATTATTTTGGCTGTAGCATTTATGTGACTGTAGTCTTTAATATGGACATAGCCTTCGGCTATGTCACTTGGACTTATTTCCCGATAACTCTTCAAACTTGTTCGAAGAGTTAGTCCCCGAGTATAGTGGCCTTGGCCTTTGTTTCGAGGGAGGTGCCTCTTTTGAGGTCTTATGGTTTTGAGTTTTTGATGACTCGGATGTGTTGTTTGTCAATGACAGTCCTCGGGTATTTCGGGGTGTTTTGGCCCTTGAGCCGCTTCCCGTAGGATTGTAAGTATAGAGCTCGTATGAGATACAAAGTGTGTTTTGATATAACCAGAATGTTTCTTTAAATAGTCAATATATGCATACACACTTCACCATTGGGGCTCAATTATTCTATATGGACACGGTTCATTTGACCGTTTGGCCTATTACAAAGTTCTCCTGCTGAGGCCCTCTTAGGCGCGAAATGTCTTCCCTAGAGCTATAACCTCTGAGGGTGATGCCCCACAATATTCAAGGTTGATTGAAAAAGAAGCCTTGAATACTCGTTGAGTGACCCTTGGGTAGCATATAGGTGTTGCCTCGTTAAAAACCTTGTCGGTAAAACCCATTTGGGATAAAACCCGATCTAAGGGAAAAAAGTTTAACACATTCTTTTAAACCCAAGGTCTTCAAGCTTAGCAGTAATATCGCTTTAGCATTGATATATTCCAATTATTTGGTAGTTGTTCGCCTTTCATTATGCTGAGTTTGAAGGATCCGTTCCTTATGACTCCGAGGACATGGTACGGTCCTTCCCAATTGGGACCGAGCTTCCCTTTGTTTGGGTCTTGAGTGTTAAGAGTGACTTTCCTCAGTACTAAGTCCCCGACTTTGAAATATCGAAGGTTTGTCCTTCTGTTGTAAACTTTTCGATTCTTTGTTTTTGCTCACCTATTCGTATTAGTACAACCTCACGTTTTTCATCTAGTAGCTCGAGAGAAGTGGTCATTACTTTGTGATTTGAGCCTTCAGTGGCATGCTGAAACGTAGCGCTAGGCTCCCCGACTTCGACTATGATTAAAGTTTCGGAACCATATACCAAGGAAAACAGGGTCTCCCCAGTACTTGACTTCGATGTTGTTCAGTATACCCATAATACCTTGGGCAACACCTCTCTCCATTTCCCCTTTGCATCATCTAGACTTTTCTTCAAGTTTTGGATATTGGTTTTGTTAGTGAACTCAGCCTGCCCATTTGTACTTGGGTGGTAAGGTGCCAATAGGATCCTTTTGATTTTGTGGTCCTCGAGGAATTTTGTCACTCTGTTGCCGATGAACTGTTTTTCATTGCCACATGTTATTTCGGCGGGTATCCCGAACTGGCATATGATGTGGTCCCATATGAAATCGATGACTTCTTTTTATCTTACCTTCTCGGAGGCCTGTGCTTCAACCCATTTTGAAAAATATTCAGTCATAAACAAAATGAATCTAGCTTTACTTGGTGCCATTGGTAGGGGGCCGGCGATGTCCATCCCCCATTTCATGAATGGCCACGGGGATAGGACCGAGTGGAGTGGTTCACCGGGTTGATGAATTATTGGTGCAAATCTCTGGCATTTATCACACTTGCGAACGAACTCCTTGGTATCTTTTTCCATGCTGTCCCAATAATATCCTTCTCTGATCACCTTACGAACCAGAGAGTCTGCGCCACAATGGTTCCCACTGGAGCCTTCATGTATTTCCCATAGTACATAATCTATATCCCCGAGCATATTGCCAGTGGTCTATCAAAGGTTCTTCTGTAGAACGTTCCATTTTCATCGAGCGAGAATCGAGCTGCTTTGGCTCGGAGTGTTCTTGACTCATTTGGGTCCGAGGGGAGGTTCCCATGCTTTAAATAATCGATGTACTTGTTCCTCCAATTCCATGTTAAGCTTTTCAAGTTAATCTCTACATGGCCTTCTTCGATCACTGACTTTGACAACTGGATGACAGCCCCTAGGACGATATCATCTTCTTCGACTGAGGATCCTAAGTTTGCTAGTGCGTCGGCCTCGCTGTTCTGTTCTCGAGGTACATGATCTAGTGTCCATTCCTTAAAGAAGTGTAGCATTATTTGAAGTTTGTCCAAGTATCTTTACATTCGATCGTCTCGAACCTCGAAGCTTCCGTTTACATGGTTTACCACCAAAAAGGAATCACACTTTGCCTCGATAACCTCGGATCCAAGGCCCTTGGCTAGTTCAAGACCTGCAATCATGGCTTCATGCTCGGCCTCATTGTTAGTCAATTTAAAAGTTTTGATAGATTGCCTAATAACACTGCCCGTAGGCGATTTCAAAATAATGCCGAGCTCGGACCCTTTCACATTCGAGGCACCATCCGTGAAGAGGGTCCAAACCCCCGCCGATGTACCCATTTTTAGCAAGAGTTCCTTTTATACTTCGGGTACGAGGGAAGGTGCAAAGTCGGCCATGCAGTCTGCCATTTGAGACTTGATGGCCATCCGAGGTTGATATTCGATATCATATCCTCCAAGTTTGATGGCCGCCAATCTGCCCGATAATTCGAGCTTATGCAAGACATTTCGAAGTGGATATGTAGTTAGTACACTTATAGGATGGCATTGAAAATATAGTTTTAATTTCCTAGATGCTCTTATTAACGCAAGAGCTAATTTTTCCAAATGTGGGTACCTGATTTCAACATCCCTTAGGGTCTGACTCACATAATAACAGGAAATTGCGTACCTTGCTCTTCTCGAACAAACACGCCACTTACCGCTACCTCTGACACAGACAGATACAAGTAGAGTGTTTCACCCTCCTTCGGAGTATGGAGCAAAGGAGGGCTTGAGAGATACCATTTTAATTCTTCCAGGGTTTGCTGTCACTCCGGGGTCCATGCGAAGTTGTTCTTCTTTGTAAGCAGGGAGAAATGGTTGCTCTAATCTGATGATCTCGAGATGAATCGACCCAGGGCAGCGATCCGCCCGGTCAACCATTGCACGACTTTCACATTGTTCACCACAGTGATTTCCTCAATGGCTTTGATTTTATTGGGATTGATTTTCTCATTAAATGCTACCAGGTGGCGGGAAGTAAATGCTACCAGGAAATCACTGTGGTGAATGCCTGCCACCTGGTAGCATTTCAGATTTTTTCGCAGATGTGATAAAATCTCTGCATTTGCAAATTCTTGTCCCAGCTCCACGTTATGCTTATGCACAATGCCTACTGCATATGTACCCAAATTTTCGTAGGTGCGGTCACACCAGAACTTAGCAAAAACTAGCATTAACCAATATGTTCCAAAATGATCTAAACCACGTTCGAAATTTGCCCGAGCCCCTCGGAATCTTGTCCGAACATACTAAAAAGTCTCAAACATAATACAGACCTACTCGAGGCCTCAAAACACACATAACAACATAAAAAATATGAATAGCACCTCAAATAAAACTTAACGAACTTTCGAACTTTCAACTTCCAAAACTCATGCCAAATAATATCAAATCAACTCGGAATAATCTCAAATTTTGCACACAAATTCCAAATGAAATAACATACCTATTCCAACTCTCAAAAAAATAATTCAAACCCGATATCATCAAAGTCATTTCTCGATCAAACTTATGAACACTACAAACCTTCAAATTGTAACCTTTCACTAATAAACACCAAAACCTTGTAGAAATATCCAAATGCAAATCCCGGCATACACCCAAGTCCAAAATCACTACTTGGACCTAATGGAACCATCAAAACTCCGATTCGAGGTCAAATAAATAAAACTCAAACTTGATCAACTCTTCCAACTTAAAGCTTCCTAGTGGAGAATCCTTCTTCCAAATCAATTCCGAATCACCTGAAATCTAGAATAGACGATTCACATAACTCATAATACATCATATGAATCTACTCAAGACTTTAAACAGCTGAACAGAATGCAAAAGTTCAAAATGGTCGGTTGGATCGTTACATACACATTGAAAGAATTTGATCACTCTCTCAAAGAAATTCATGTGCATCCCGAGGTGTGACGACCCGATAGGTCATTTTGAGTAATAGGTCTTATTTTCATTTTTGAGACCTTTATTAGCTTCATTCAATATTTCTTGATTTGTGTGCGCAATTCATGTCTTTTTAAAGTTTTCTCATCAACATTTGAAGAAAATATAATTTTTGGCTTTAAAAATAACTTGGGTTGACTACAGTTTTTGGTAGGTCCGTATTGTGATTTTGGACTTGGGTGTTTGCTTGAAATTGGATTTGAAGGTCACTAGGTTGATTTGACTTGTTTTGCCGAAAGTTAAAAATTTGAAAGTTTGGAAACTTCTTAGATTTGACCATAGGTTGACTTCATGTCTATCGGGTTCAGATTTTTATTTTGGGACTTGGTATGGGTCTATTTCACTATTTAAAACTTGTCTGCAAATTTTTGTGCAATTCAGAAATGGTTTGATAGGATTCAGACACTTAGTTGTGATTTAGAGGTTCTTGAGTTTTCTTTTGATTTTCAAGCGTTTTGATGCCCGATTCGTACTTCTGGATTTTATTTTGGTGTTTTGATCATGCGAGAAAATTCGTATGATGTTATTACACTTGTGTACATGTTTGGTTTAGATCCTGCTTGGCTCGGGTGAGTTTCGGATAGGCTTTAGACCATTTTGGACTTAGAACATTGCTGGTTTTCAGCCGTTTCTGGTGTCCAGTGCATTGTGCTTCGCGATCGGAAAGGAAATTTTTTGGCTGGAACTGGTTATTCTTCGCGAATGTGAGGAGATGGTGAGGAATGCAAAGGAAAGTGGGCTTACCCTTCGCGAACGCGAAGCTGTGTGTGATATGGGGAAAGGTCAGGTTATTCTTCTTTGCGAACGTAGACCTTGGTTCACAAATGTGAAGGCAGGCGGGGATTAAGCCTTCGTGATCGCAAACAGGAACTTGCGAACGTGAAGGCCATTTGGCCGCTGCTCTTCCCAAAAGCGTCAGCTACTTCGCGAAAGCGAAGAACACCTAACACCCAGGTATTAAATTATCTTAAAGCCGTGGATTGAACCATTTTTCACCATTTTTGAAGTTAGAGCTCGGCTTAGAGGCGATTTGGAAGAGGTTTTCATCCTAACTTCATTGGTTAGTATATTTTAACTTATTGTATTATATTTCTCTAAACACCCATTAATTTTAACCGTTGATCTAGGATTTTTCATGGTAGAAATTAGAGATTTTGTAAATTGAGATTTAAATATCAAATTGAGGTCGAATTTTGAAACAAATCACATAACGAGGCTTGGAGGTGAATGGATAATTGTGTTTTGGTTCAAATCCCGAGTTTTGACCAAGCAGGCCTATGGTTGACTTTTGTTGATTTTTTTTACAAACTTATTAAGGATTGAATCTTTTTCATGGATAGGTAGTTTCTAAAGCCTATTGTCGTGGTTAACTTTTATTTGAGGGACGAGGACTTGTTGGCCTATTTTCTACGTGAATTATGTGTGGGGATGTCGTATATGTAAGGTGACGAATATATATATATATATATATATATATGTTGTTATTGAGCTAAAGCATGCTGGTAGAGTTTTCTTATTGTATTGTGTTGTTTCCATGACTATATTTTCCATGTCGTAGTTAGGTTATTACTTCTTTAATTGTTCGCCTTCATTATATTGATTATTTTGAAGATGTTGGGATTTTAAAAGCTAAGATGAATTATCATCATACTATGATTAAAGTGAAATAACTTCCCACCTTATTTTGCTATTTTAGATTAGTGTTTTTACTGGGTGAGGAAGAGTGAAAAGCACGAAGGGTGTCGCCGTACCTTATTTGCATACAGTATTATTTATTTCAGGATTACAAGGATTAATACACGAAGATTGATGTAGTGCATTTGATTGTTTGTTCTCGTTTATCATATCATGTGAGACAGAGAGTAAAAGCACGAACATGCTATTTTATTTATGATATTACATGATGAGGACGAAAGTAAAAGCACGAAAGGTAATGTCGTGCCATTGTTGATTCCATTGCTTTACTTGATTTCCGAATTGACAATTTAATTGGTTGCATTATTATTGTTTTCGGAAAAAGGATACTTGTTGGATTTATACTTGCCACTCTTATCGTACTCCCCTTTCTACATGTCTCCTCCCCGTTAATATTTTAATTGTCCTACTTATTATTTTATTGCTTTATGTATATGCCTGTACATTACACTGTTGTTGCTACTGTTTCTCTATTGCTCTATTTTTTTTATATTCTTGAGCCGAGGGTCTTTCGAAAACATCCTCTCTACCTTCATAGGTATGGGTAAAGTTTGTATACATACCATCATCCCCATACTCCACTAGTGGGATTCCACTGGGTTGTTATTGTTGTTGCTGTATATACCTATACAAGATTTACATAGTTTTCTTGTCATACCCTCGTCACTACCTCATCGGAGTTAGGCTCAACACTTATTAAGTAAATTATGTGTTCTGCACTTCTTGTGCAGATATTGGTGTTGGTCCCGGTGATATCTCGTTGTGCTTCTGCTCGGATCTTATTTAAGGCGGAGACTTGAGGTAGAGCTATCATTATTTGCAGTCCCTGAAGTCCCCATCTATTTCTATCTATACTGTTTATCTCATTTCGAACAGTTGTATCTCATTCAAACTATACTTGTAGACTTCTAGCTACTCATGTACCGGTAACACTAGATTTCTGGGGTTATGGGTTTATTTCATGTATTACAACTTTGTTTATCATTAATAGTTGTTATTTCTCTGTTTAAAATTGTTAAGATGTTAAATTGGTTAACTAGTATTGGCTTGCCTAGCAAGTAGACGTTAGGCGCCATCACGACCCCGAGGTTGGGAATTCGGGTCGTAATATAAGGTCGTTCCATAGGCTTGCCCGTTGTGTATGTCTCTACTAATCTATGTTTGCGAAGTCTAGGATAAATTAGGTCTTTATGGGTTGTAATATAGGCTAAGGGATGAGTAAGATATATTTGGGTATATTGACTAACCTCCCTAAGGACTTTAATACACTACATTGAACTTTCAAATGCACACTCTTCATGTCCAATTCAAGCAATGCCACGAAATCATATACAATTTTGGCTTTTACGCACAACTATTTATTCACATGCCCGAATTAAAGGGAATAAAAGGCGTATTTTCTATTTTTTCATTTTTTTTGTATTTGCTTTGATTTTCTTATTCTTATTTTCTCTTTTTTTTTCCAACACTCTCAAAATTTAGGTTGGCCGGCTAATCATCTTTCAAAACATACGTGCAACCTTTGGCCTTTCTATGGTTCCACTCAAGAGCTACGCCAACTCTCATCTTACTCTTCTTGTGACTTAAGTTTCTTTCGGGGGTAAATATTCAAAAAGATCTAATTAAGAACAAAAAAAGACTCGACTTGTAATGTAGGTGCGAAAGAAAAGGTTTATTTATGGTGGTATACTATATTAATGGATAATCAAAGATACACCTACATCATCTTCTAGACTCACAAAGCTTACTTATTTCACTTCGACTAACACATGGGGAAAGCTCTAGACTAATACATGATAGCATAGAATATAATGAAGATCTCATATCATACAATGCACATGATTCACTACAAATGACTCATGCTCGACTCTCAAGTTAAACAACTAAGCACGTCATCATATTAATTCAACACATGAAAAGTAATCACAGGAGTCAAAAGATGAGCCTAAACATCAAAATAAAGACACATATATATTTTTAAAGGCATGTGGGCACATAGAACACAAAAAAGATAATCAGCTCAAATGTTATAGTTCTAAGTCCTGACATAAAACATATCAAAAAGTATAGGTGCTCAAGTTCTTTCATTCCATAATCAGTTTTACAAAAGAAAGAAAAAGAATTTTTTTTGCATTTTTCTTCAGACTTTAATCCCTCAAAAACACTCTCTAGAAATTCCATCATAGGGAAAAGTCCAATTTTTTTTTTTAAATTCTAACTACAAAAAAAAATTCGATATTACCCGGTTCAAAGAGATATGTTGAAAAAGAACCGTGGACGTAAGAAAAATCAAGGATGAAACATTAGTAACTCATGAGGTACTCAGACTTCTCTCGGGCATAGTCCTTTGTGCAGGTACCTCACACTTATTTCCAACCATCTAGCTTGTTGTTGCATTGTTCTAATGAATTTTTTCCTATGCTCCTACTCCTACAAAGACAAAAATAACACTACAAAAATAATACAATAAAAATAAAAAAGTAAACCAGAAATAAAGAAAGCAATAACGTTGGTTGCCTCCCAACAAGCGCCTGAATTAACGTCTGGGTACGATGCCCATCATGACCATCACACACATCACATATATTTTCGCACATAAGATTGAGTTGGTGCGTATAACTCGATCCCGGAAATATTTTAAAATTTTTGCCACGATTGATTTCCTCCACTATATACCTATGGACGATCAAAAGAAAAATTACCATCATTAAAACTCCCAAAATTTCAAGATGCCATATTTCTCAAATCAACTAGTAAAATTTTAAAAAATTAAAGAAAACAAAGTAAAATATGAGTTCAAACTTGAAAAGTAACAATATTTATAGCTACAACAACACTGGTAGTTCTCCAACAACAACGCCAAAATTTGATCACGCCTAACTCTAGTTGTAAAAAGGATAAGCGACCGCCACAAATATAATCCAGTCTAAGAGTTCGAAGTCAAATCCCACAGAGAATTAAAGTTTCGGCACAACAATTTACTATCACTAAGAAGACAAGCTCGAAAAATTCCTATGTTATAAATATTAAGATTATTTTTTCTAACTAATTAACTAAAAAAGTAAACTAGTAAGTTAACGACTAAAGATGCTAAGAGTTAGAGACAAGATTTAGGAGATCTAGAGTTATGGTTTTTCTAATTGTCGGAATCCTTCCCCCTACGTCTTTTATAATTTCGCCTAAGTATTCTCTACTGATCGTGAGCACCTCAGGTGTCGTAATTCTCTCCCGAGTAACTATCATAATTTACTATACATATTCTCACGAATTACACTTGCTGGCACTATCTTACCGTTCACTATGACCACGTCAATGCTTTGTTATTCCTAAACACACCTTTAACCCTGCCGTATTGATTCCTCACATACATTAAGAGTGATCTTGTTTAACAACCATATAAATATGTACCCTTTTCTGAGTAATACATAATAAATAGGCACAATCAATAGATGGTCATACAATCAATTGAAATAAGCACGTAGTTAAACAAGTAGAGAAATTCAACGACTAAATTATACTAAACGTAACAAGAATTCATTCTCCAAAAGGTTCCGTCAGACCTCTAGATAATAAAGCTATTCATAATAGTATGTAAAACTACAATACTAGAATCCATACTAACAATAGAAATAAGAAGAAGAAAGTGAAAAACTCTTAGAAGAATTCTCCGCTTTGGTCCTTGTGTGTTATTGCCACCAAAATAATTCTCCCTTATTCGAAAGTGAGTTTAAGGACTATTTATATGGGATAAGCTTTGCATGGGGCATAATAATACAAGCCAAATTCGGAACAACCTTTTCAGGTTAGCTTGTTCACTCTCTCGTGCGCACACGAGAGTGAACGAGCGAAGTTCTTCTCTTTTTCTTTTTCTTCCGGGTCTCTCGTGTACTTCCACACCCTTTTATCTTAATTCACTGTTTTGTTCAAGCTTCCCTCAGCTAGCTCGTTCACTCTTTCGTGTGCACGCGAGAGCGAACGAGCAAAGTTCTTCTTACATCTCTTGGTCCTGAATCAACCTCTTTTGCTCATCTTTCGTCCAACTCGCTCCTACATAAGAATACACGTATTGAGCACAATTCACTAGAAAAACTCATGTAACCTCTCGCATTCAAACAAGTTATGAGATGAAAGTACACTAGAAAATATGTACTTTCACTATTTATCCGTTTCTCTTTGGTGGTGAATATAATTTTTCTGTTAGGGTAGTTAGTGTTTGAAAGAGAAGAGAATGCAGGTATAGATATTACTTAAAAGAAGACTGTTGAGAGTGTCGATTAAAGAGAGTTGTGTCTGTTTAAACAGTGGTTTTTAACAGACTTCTAACGTATTAA
The DNA here is from genome assembly GCF_000393655.2 of Nicotiana sylvestris. Classification (NCBI taxonomy): domain Eukaryota; kingdom Viridiplantae; phylum Streptophyta; class Magnoliopsida; order Solanales; family Solanaceae; genus Nicotiana; species Nicotiana sylvestris. The sequence goes on from NC_091062.1 coordinate 69,271,716, forward strand.
TATTAATACCTTTAGTTTAGTCCTCCAAATGCAGAAATATAGTGGGACATTACTCTATTAATTTACTTGTTTCCAAAAAACCCTACTTCTTCTCGTATAAACAATTTAATGTGTGGGTTGCTCTAGTGGAATGATCATTGAGTACAGATTCAAGATAATTATTCTTATCTGCACATGGTTATACCAAACTGAACAATTCAATCATAGATTAAAGAGAGAATACATAAAATTAAGCTTGTTTAAATGATGAAAATCTATATGCAAGTTATTCATTTGTTTGGTGCAAAAATATTGAGTGCATGCAAGTTCGTTTTTCCAGTTTAGATTAGGATTGAGTCACCAAGGAGTGAAGTAATTAAATTGGGGAAGGATCACTATTAATCGATTTATAGTCTCTGGGAAAATAAATGAGTGGATAGGGTAACGTGTATGAAAAAAGAAATTAAAAGGACACACAGTACCATTCTTAGGGTGTGCCGTCCTAGCACGAAAATACAACGTTTATTCTGCTATCTATAAATTTCATGAAATTCCAGTGTTTTTTCCTATTTATGAAATCATTATGAAGCCTTTTTCAACTGTCAATTTTCCAACCTATATAATTTTTATATGAGGTTGTTGAATCTAATTTATTAGCCTCTTCCTACATCAGTTAGATATTTGTCGCCCATTGTACATTTTGTGAATTTCATTCTAATAAAAGAAAAATAAAAGATAGAAGACTTTCTAAGAAAAAGAACACCATGACATTTTTATTTCAGTGATAACACATGCTAAAGCTCATACTTGTAGCTATTTTCCATAATTCGTCCGAGATTTACTACACAAAAACAGAGTAATAAAGTGGAGAATGAATACGAACATCGAAAATCTTTTGGACCACAGCCGACTGCTATGTATCTCTAGAGTTATTTCTCAAACTAGGTCGAAATCAATCACCAAAAATCTTCAGAAAATCTAAATGCAGACAGATTGTTTGTCAACATTATGTACAGAAGATTTTTCTTTTGCTTTTGGCAACTACAGCTAAAGACAAACTAATAAACCATGCTTTTTCTTTCTCTTTTCCTTCGCGAATTTGCAGGAAATTTGTCAATATTCTTCAATAGCCCAAAAAAAAAAAAAAGTTATAGATAGAAAGCATGGTGGGCATATTTTTTTCTTCAGTATATAGTCCTTCCCAAATTGTAAGATGCCACTCTCTGGAATAGGCAATATATGTCCGTACATACTGAAAAGGGAAACCCAAATCTGATCACAATGCATCAATTTCAAAAAAAACCAAAAAACATATAAATAGAAGTTTAGTTGTATTGGAAAACATTTAGGCCAAATACATATACAACACATCCAACTTGGCACCATTTTTCATTTTGGCACTCTATCTCTACCTTGTTCCATTTTGACCCTCCAATTCTATTTCTTATATTCCACTTTAACACAAAAGCTGCAACCAATGCAAAATATATAGCGTGTGTGTATACACAAATCGAAAGTGTAATAAATATCCAATTAAATATTGTCGCCTAGATTTTTTATCCATGTCAAATAGTTCAATACTAAAATACCTGAACCCGACTGTATTATTTCATCCACTGTTGGCCCATCTTCATTCTCTAAGTTCCAAATATTTCATCTGCCAATTTCATACTGACCCGTTTAGATAAAATAAACCCACAAAAAATACGGTCGGGTTGATAAGGTATTTTAGTATTGACCCATTTGACATGGATGAAAAAGCTAGGCAGCAATATTTAATTGGATATTTATTACACCTTAGATCTGTGTATACACACGCGCTATATTTTTTGCACTGGTTTTAACTTTTGTGTTAAAGTGGAACATAAGAAATAAAATTGGAGGACTAAAATGGAACATATAAAATAGAGTTGGAGGGCCAAATAAAATAAGATAGAGATAGAATGTCAAAATAAAAAATGGCTCCGATGGATTGTATATGTATTTGGCCAAATATTTAATTAACCTTGCAGATGTAAATGTAAGAGTTCAATTGGTTGTAGCAGGCGGTTTTATAAACAAACCCCATAAAGCAGAACATATTGCAGAAGCTGCACATGCTAGAATTACACCTGTTGCTGTTGCTGTGTTAGGCATTACTACCTCAACAAGTTCTTTCATTTAGTAATTTGCTTTTTTGGGGTAATAAAAGGGAGGTGGGCACACTGGAGAATGCCCAACTGCTCCGCATGGCAAGACAATAGGATGGCTTACAATCATCAAGCAATAATTATTGAAACCGCAAAGAAATTATAATATTATTCTATCAACTAATAATCATTAATTGGTAACTTGGTTAAACTACTTTGGTTCTGAAGAATCTGTATATTGTCATGTATATAACTTACTCGATTTAACTTATGTACATGGATAACATAGAAAATTTGTACATGGATAACATGGCTTGTTTTCTAGGTTATTAGTATTTATCTATAGTTATCTTTTGGGTATGTTAATCGAAATATAGTGAAAATAATTGTTTTACTTAGTGTCTAGCTAGAAGTTAACACACACTTAAATCTCTTTCCATGTAGAGTTTAAAATTTACAAACTGACAGTATAATATTTCATAGATAATAACTATAACTAACTCCCCCTGAAAAGTAGAAAAAGTATGATAGGTAACCTGAAGAAAAAGATAAGGCAAATTATCTGTTATAATATGTTAAACGTTCTTTACATTATCAAAAATATATAAGTTAAATCTTTTAATATCTTATCGCATGAGTACATCTCCTTCAATTTAATATGTCCTCCGTTCACGTGAGATCAAATTAATTACAAATTTCTTCCTCCATAAGTATACCTAAAAAAGAGAACAAATTTTTTAAATTGTATACCTAATATATACGGTTTCCATTCACGGGTAGGTTAAACTTCAAAGTGCCATATATGTATGCAAGTTGAAGTCGGGAGTAATAATATCCTGTGCATACTGACTAAGGGATAGAATTAGAAAAGGAAGGCTATATTTACACCTACAACGTTTGGCATCTTTGATAATTCACTCTCCTAGGACACGTACTTACAACGTCCTTTGTGGTCCATACTTTTTATTAAATTCTCTTTATGAGTCATCAGCTGCATGCAATTCCAGAGGGAAAACAGGAGCCGGGAGTTTCGCTTCTATTAATAAAAAAGTACAACTCCATTTTCATTCCTGAAAAGTTGAGCTTCATAAAAGTAGTTAACTAGTTTCCTGACATGTTAATTTGTATAAAGATTAGAAGGCTTAAAATACAGAACTGAGCAGATGAAAGAAGGGAAGAAGCAAATTTTGTAGTTGTGAAATATTTGCTCCAGCTGGAAGGAAAAAAGAAAGATATTTAATTGTTGGATTTTACCTTATATCAGCGTAATTAAACCTGTTTAACTGGTTGTCTGCCTTATTCTTCAAAGCTAATGTAATGACCCGATAGGTCTTTTTGAGTTCTAACTTTCCGTTTTTGATTTGAAACCTTGAATAGCTTTATTTGATATATTTATAACTTGTGTGCATGGTTCATTTCGATTTCCGGAAAGTTTGGATGTATTTTGGAATAAAAATTCTAATTCTAGAACTTAATTGTTGGAGTTGATCATGGTTCATTTCGTATGATGATTTTAGACTTGTACGTATGTTTGGTTTGGGTCCCGGGTGACCCAAGGCCGTTTCGTAGTTGAAAGTTGAAAAATTCGAACTTATGAACTTTTAAATCTTTCGTTTGATGGATAATTCTTAATTTTTGATGTTATTTTGATGTTTTGAGCTTACAAGTGAGTTCATGTTAGGTTTATATACTTGTTAGGATGATTGGATGGGGTCTCGAGAGGCTCGAGTGAGTTTCAAATTGGTTTTGGGTTGTTTTGGTAAGTCTTGCTATTGGTGTTGTTGTTGTTATTGCGACAATAGGATCACAAATGTGAGATTGCAATTGCGATTGTCGCCTCGCATTTACGGGGGGGGGGGGGGCAAGGTTGAGGAGCTCAGGCTTGTCGCATTTGCAAATGCTGGCACGCATTTGCGAAAAGCTCATTTTGGAGGATGACTTGCAATAATAATTTCTAACTTGACGCTTGCTCGCAAATGCGAACCAAGTTATCGCATTTGCGAGCAACAGTTTGCAATTGCAACATTTACAGCTGAGTAGAAGATAGGAGTTTCGAGATTAGTTCATTTTATTCCCTTTATGAAATCAAGACCACGTAAGGAGGCAATTTTTGAGAGAATTTTCTTCCCAACTTCAAAGGTTAGTAACCTTAACTTAGTTTTGATTTATTTTTATAAATTCTCATAGATTTTCAATCCTAAATCTAGGATTTCCAAGAGTAGAAAATAGGATTTTTGGTTGTAACTTAAGATAGTTAATTTTGGAGATTTAGGCCTCGACTTGAGATCGGTTCTCGAAACAAATTACATTTTTGGATTCGAGGAAGAATGGGTAATTGAAATTTAGTCTTGATTTTGACTTTTGACCAAGTGGGTCCGGATTAACTTTTTGTTGACTTTTCCAAATATGATAATGATCAAACGTTTTTAGTATTAGGGGGTTCCTTAAGCTTTTTAAACTTATTTGATTATTATTTGACTAGATTCAAATTATTTGGAGGCTTGTCTTAAAGGAAAATCATTATTGGATTATTGAACTTATTCCGGAAAGTGGTAAGTACGTGGTTAACCCTGAGTTGAGGAAATTAGGTTATAATTACTTGCTATGTGCAAACTGTGTTGGGATAATATATATGCATGATGTCGAGTGTATATGCGTTTGTCATGGTTTAAAACATACGGGTAGAATTAGTTTTATCCGTATCGTTGCTTATTTCATGTGTTATTCTCTTATACTATACTAGATTGTGTGACTACTTAGTTATTCACGTGTTAATGACCTTGTTTGAGTTCTTGTTGAGATATATGAGTGAGATTTGCTCTTAGATATTGAATTGTCGATTAGACATTGGTCATGTTCATCTCTCCTTAATGAATTATGCTTATCCGTCCTCTTGCCATTGTATTATGAACTTTACCATTTGTGGTTTCTTGTTGGATGTTCCTAAATTAATTGGTATATTGGATCGGGTTGCTCGTCACAATATTAATGTTATTATGGAACCAAGTTGCTCGCCGTGATAATATGGCCATGGGACTGGGTTGCTCTCACAATAGTTTTATGTTTGATAGGGTTATGTGCCACAATAGATATGTTATGAATTCTTGTATTTAATTTGTGGTATTGTCTTCCTTTGTGGATATGCCTATGTTGTGTACGGATATAGTTTCATCCTCTTTGGTTTTAGTTGTTGAGAAAGATTTGGTTGTCTTAACTGAGAAACATGGTTGATATTTCTTTAAGCTGATCCTTTACTATTTCCTCGCACTAATTCTTATTAATTCTCTTGTTATTTCTCTTGCTTATTAACTGTATAGGTTTATATGGTAAGTGTGTTGGCATAGCCTCGTCATTAGCTCGTCGATGTTAGGCGCGATACTTACTAAGTACATTGGGTTGGTTGTAATCATACTATAATTCTGTACTTCTTTTGTATATTCAGGCATTGGTCCCAAGGGAGTATCGAGAGATGCTTAGCTTGGATATTTTAGAGACTCGATGTAACACCCCAAGTTTTCATATGTGAGAGTACGTCGTAAGTCATTGATGTAAGCTCGGAAATGAGATTATATTTGGAAGAAAATAAAGTAAGTTAATCATGTTACCTTAGAAGTTACAAATATTTAAGATCATGAATAACGAGTACCAAGAGGGCTGAAAATCTTAGAAGCTAAACCAATTGAAGAAAATAAGTTTCGTCGAAAGTCGACAAGTTTGGAATGTTATAACATGTACTTTGGGGTGAGACTAGGGTTCTTAACATGATAAGGAGGTTATTCTATGAGTTATTTTAGTCGTATGATATTCATTTTCTACATTTTGAAGGCAAGCAAGTTGTGGAACAAGAGTTGGCAAAGGTCATCACAAGTTACATTCATAAATTTGCTGAAATTTAGATCAAATGTATCTGAGCATTTCTCCAAATATACTTGGAATCATGGGGTGTTCTACCTACCAAATTGAATATCTACGAGTCTAGTTTCTAACTCATTAAACCGTTCATCAATACGACATTGGAGTAGAGAAATATTTGTATTTTCACGAGATCGCGTAAGCAACTCCCATTGGGACCCACTTAGGCGGTGGTTGACCTACTTCAATTTATAAACGATTTTCAAGCCTATTTTTGCTCATTTTTCAACTAACATTTGTCTCCAAACATCTCCTAACCCTCCTAAACATATACCACAAGGGTTTGAAGTGATTCCAAAGTGATTACACCATATTTGAACATCAAAACTTAGTTCTAGTGAAGAACAACACCTCTTTGAGGTTGTGTTGTCATTGAGGATTATTGTGGGCTGTATTTGGATGAAATTCCCAGTTGTTTCTGCTGTCTAAGGTAATTATAACAACCTAGTAATTGTGCTTAAGCTTTCTTGTATGTTGGTTAAGTTGTTAGGATGATAAACTACAAGATAATACTTGGATTAGCTTAAGTCACTTCTATGGTGTTGTATTGCTATTGAGGGTTGTTGTAAACTGAATATAACTTGGATTTTGACTTGAAGTTACTGTAGGAGGTATGTATATTGTGTTCTTGCTTGTGCATATGGTTATCTTGTTTTTGATTAAGTTAAATGGATGGGCTAGACATGAACTAGTGAATAAAGTTGCTAATTGAGGATAGTTGAAGTTGTGGATTATTTTCGTTGTTATAAATATATGGTATAAGGTTGGAATCATTGATTAATGACTTCATTATCATGTTAATGATACTTTTATGTTGACGTAAGAAGTCTATAAGGATTGATAAGGGGTATACAGATTCCAATCGGAGCTTGCCGCTCATCGTAATGTAGTTGTGACTTGTTGTTGTTATATGGTGTCTTGATATTGATAATTATGTATTGATGGATTGCTCTAGTCATTGTTGTTGGTATATGATATTAGAGGAGGCCCTTGTTACAAGGGATATGCTGCCCAAATTTACGTAAACGAGCTACTAGCTTAAGTTATAGATTTAGCCTTTGCTCAGCACTGATTTTGAATCTCCTTATACTATGATAGATTGGGTTGACTTGTTTTAAGAGTTTCTTGGAAGGGATTAATGACTCAACCGGTTTAAGGTATGTTAAGTCACTTTCTTCTTTCTTTTGGCATGATTTAAAGAGAAATGAATACGCTACTTCATAACAGATCTACTCCTAGCAACTAAGGTTGTCCATGTTGTTCTTTCCTTATAAAATTATTTTAAGCAAGTGTGTATGATCCTTGAATCCTACTAAGATTCATATTGAGGGTATGGATGTCCATAATGTTCTTAAGTCTCTCCAAAAGGTTTAGAAGGTGATTCTATGAGTCTAGCATGCATTATATATAGTATCTATTTTACTCTACCGAGCTGCGCTATAGTCGGCCGGGTACGACACCTATTGTGTAACCACTGATCAGTTGGGTTTACCGAGTTCCACGTGGCCGGGTATGATTCTACCGAACCTTATGATGGTCGGGTACGCTTTTACCGAGTCCTCTTTGAGGCAGGGTACGATATGATGATGATGATGCCCACAGAGGCGAATGTTTTAAAAAGTTTATGTATATATATGTATTATTCATTTCATATCAGTAGCCCCCAGAGGCACTCAGATGTTACAAGTGGTATCTCCTCTATCACTCTCTTTACATTAATGTTCTTGTTTATGCTTTCCTGCCTTACATACTCGGTAGTTTATTTGTACTGACGTCCCTTTTGCCTGGGGACACTGCGTTTCATGCCTACAGGTCCCGATTGATAGGTTGACAGTCCTCCTAGTAGGCTATCAGCTCAGCGAAGGTGTTGGTGCACTCCACTTGCTCTGGAGTTGCCTATTTGGTCAGTATACTTTGGATAGGTATGGATTGGTATGGCAGGGCCCTATTCTGACCTTTATGATTTTATGTACTCTTAGAGGCTTGTAGACATATGTCAGGTGTATGGATAATTGTATGTCCTTGTCGGCCTATGTTTTGAGTTTACAAATGGTAATGTCGGCCTTATAGGCCCGTATGTCACATATATAAGTTTGTATATCATGTTGGGTCTTCATATGTTGAGTATTCCCTTATATTTTATTCTTGTTATCTCATGACAGGTTTTCTGGCTCATTTACTCATGATAGTATGATAAGAAAGATATGTTATGTTGGTACTCGGTTGAGTATGGCAACGGGTGCCCGTCACGGCCCTTCGATTTGGGTCGTGACAGAAGTGGTATCAGAACAGTTCTGTCCAAGGGAGTCTACAAGCCGTGTCTAGTAGAGTCTTGTTTATGGGTGTGTTGTGCACCATACTTATAAGCAGGAGGCTACAGGGCATTTAGGTATGCCACTCTTTCTTCTTACTCTAGATCGTGTAGTAGAGCTCAGTTGTAAGAATTTAAACTCCTAAATTCAACTTTAGCCATAATACAATGATACCTACATCCACAAAGACAGTTGGTAAGAGATTGCATGTGGATGTGGAAGAGTTGAGTCAGAGGAACTCGATTTCACATCATGCTTATGATGAGTAAATGTGAGGTTTTCAACAGATCATGTGTGTACTGAGATGTGTATGCTCCTTAACAAGGAGCCTTAAGTCAAGGATATCTATTCACGAATATGGTGAAAATCTATGAGGGATTCAGAAGCTAGATACAAGTTTCAACAAGTAAAAGAAGTAAGGTGAAGAGGGGTACGAGGCACCCAGATAATCAAGATTATCAATATTTTCAAATCAGGCAGAGAAATATAAGCATTTTGGTACCTTCATCAATGACAGAGGTTAGTACAATTAGCCACACCCATCTAAGTTATGTTTAATAGATATTATTTAAGAGAAAAATGGGATATTAGGATCCAGTTGGAGTTAGAGTAACCCAAAAATTATGGATGGGTTGTTATCATTAACTAACGTTTCCGAAAGATGGTGCAAATGTGGTAATAAATCTCCTTCTAAGACACCCAGATGGTGAACTCTAGAGTAGTGCAATCAGATACGAATATTGGAATATTCAGAAATTTCAGAAAATAGGCAGTGGGATCCTAGAAGGGACAAATATTTACCTTAGTATGACTCTAGCCCCGAGTAAAAAAAAAGAATGTTAGGCATTCTAAAGAGCTAGTGAGATGAAGCTAGGGGAGCTTAAAGGGAAAGAACTTTTTGTTGAAGTTTTCAGAATAAAATGATAGACAAAAAAACTATTATCTGGAGAATAAGAAGAAAATAAATGAAGCATCATGAGTAAGATGTGATATATGGGCGATAACAGTAAATCAAAATATGACACGATGACAGAGTCTATAGTCAAGTGAAGGAAAATACAAGAGGTGACAAGCCTTAAGGCAAAAAAAGAGTATAAGACATAAAGTCATATCCTTATTTCGAGAAATGAGTTGGTGACTTCAACGTGATTACCAGGAGGAACGGTTAGACCCCAGAGTAATAAAAATCATTATGGGCTGGTGAACAAGATAAAACCGAATATGAATTAAGGACCGGAGGATTTGATAATGGTCGACATCGTGAGAATTTCAAAGATCGTGCTCCAACAATAATAGAATAGACAACAGACGAATAACCGTTAAAGGCCATTTAGGAAGTCGTTTACCTAAAGCAAGCACTCTGAGTAAAGTTAATCTTAAGGGACTAAGTGTGCCAGTTACAGTAGGTGTCACCTTCGTGCGTAAGAAATTTAGTTATCCCTAGTACAAAAGGTTACCATAATGCGATTAAGGTTCATTGATAATGTGAAAAGACGCCAAAGATGAAGAGGTAAAACAACTATAGGTAGATCGTCGTAGTACTAAATCTTAGTACTCCCCTAAAGGGGGAAATATGGTGTGATATGGTATTAAGTCGGAGTTAAGCGGTTCAGTTAACTATGGGATGGTAAAGGAAGAATGTGGTAAAAAGGAGAAAGGGATGATGTTGCATTTATTCAGTTCCTGTAGATATATTGCAACTCCAGAACATTATACAAGCATGACACTGGGAAGAGGCAGTAAAATTTTCTGGCCAGGATGTTATTGATAAATAAGTGTGAATGGACACTTGATACATCAGGATCTAGTGGCGAGAGATAAGTTAAGACAAAGGATATATCCTAAGAGGGATTATGCAGAATATATATATATATGGGAATGGACCAACGAGTAATTAGTAGTTGATTCAGGAAGAGCCCAGTTATGGCTAGACAAGAGGTCAAAAATAAATCAATAGATAATGCAAGATAAATGTAGTGAACCGCAACATACGGAATTTAGTCTCGCAGATACGAGATCGCAATCATTTGAAAAAAAAATTCAGATAGTAGTTGAGGCAGTTAAAGGTACCGTTTTAAAGGTTTATGAAAATAAGAGAGAGTGCCACTAAGGAGACAATAAAAATTTGAGCTTAGAAGTAACTCTACGAGCACAAAGGCATAAATTTATGTAACTAAGGATTATTATAGGCGAGTAAGAATAACGAAAATTACCTTCGGGTGTACGATATATCAAGCTCGCAACTTTACAAGAGCCAGAAGGTCTCCCTAAGTACTACAATGAAAGACTAGCTGAGGAAATAAGGAAGAAGGTTTCCACCTAAGCATAGTGAGCTAAAGAGTAAATGATCCTGTAACAACAGTCTCACTACAATATTGTATACACTCCATAAGAAAGTGGCACCTATCATGGCTAATGAATGGTAAAAAAAAGCCATCAAAGGTGATGTTTGAGATCATATGAGGTACAGGAAATTATAGTATTCGTGGGCAAAAAGACAAGCCAAGTATTCATGCAACAAGTGATAGAACGACCAGCAAAAGTAATTGCTTACATTTAAGGACAACTGAGAAGGCACGAAAGGAAATTTATGGTGCTAGCAAGTTAAAGGAAGGTTGCAAGTAGTATAAATAGATCGGTGTAGGTCCTAAGGTAAAGTATTGTAGAGCAACAAGGTTTTAGGTAGATAGGAGTAAGGATATGAAAAAGTGAGTGAGAAGGTGACGAGAATATGTATGTCCTCGGGATTAAACCCATCAAAATAAGGGAGCTGATGATTTCCATATGTAATAAAAAGCTCGGTACAGCCTGAATGAACACAGAGGAGTCTGGGACTAGGTGCATTTAGAAGAGATGGAATGCTGCCCTAGCAGTAGAATAAGGGTGTAATTGTGATAGATAAGAGGATGATGCTTAGGCCTTTGATTGACTAACGATTTAACAAGAAAGGTATTTCATTAATTGCATGGGATAAGAATACCCCCATAAGATGAATCGTGTTGGGATACAATGAAATACGGTTATTGAAGTATAGTATTATCCCTAGGTGGATCAGGAAAATCACTTCAGATGTTCCCCGATAGGATGTGAGCCCTAGTGACAGTGTATTACGTAAGAGGTTTCAAGTTATCAATGATAGATTATAGATCAACATTAAGGTGAATAAACAATAGATGGGTACAAGTTCCAAAGTACGAGATGAGATTTGTTTGTTATTCTAAAGGTGAATAATAATGAGGAAGCACTAAAGGACTTAGATTTATGCATATAGGATAAGCAGCGAGAGAGTAACCTAGAGTTGGGTAGCAAACCTCGGTAATAATAAACCGAAGTAAGTTTTATGGTATAGTATAACCTACCTAGATGTAGTAAATCCATAAGGATAGATATACAAGGCTATGAAACAAGATATAGAAATAGTCTTAAGTTCGATAAAGTACCAAGCGAAAGACATCAGTACACATATAGATGCCTAGAGAGACAGCTTGTCATAATTCTGTATATGTTCATAAAGTGAGGCTTAGAGATTGGCTAAAAGATGGAGGAAAAAGAAAAGACGAGTCGCTAGGCGCTCATACAAGGACACAGTCGTACATACTGCATGACATAAGGTAGCAAATGTTACGATGTTGGAAGAATTCCGACCACATGTCATGGCATGACAAAGAGGCCTAAAAGGGGAGAATGCCCAAGCGTTTGGATTTATTCACAAAACAGATGCTTAGATGGAAAGATGAGAATAAAGTATTCATAAGAGCCATAGTTTATGAAATTGATAAGCGCATCAGTCAACATTCAAGGACGAATGTTCCAATGGGGGGAATGATGTTACACCCCAAGTTTTCATACGAGAGAGTACGTCGTAAGTCATTGATGTAAGCTCGAAAATGAGATTATATTTGGAAGAAAATAAAGTAAGTTAATCATGTTGCCTTGGAGGTTACAAATATTTAAGATCATTAATAACGAGTACCTAGAGGGTTGGAAATCTTAGAAGCTAAACCAATTGAAGAAAATAAGTTTCGTCGAAAGTCGACAAGTTTTTGGAATGTTATAACATGTACTTTGGGGTTAGACTAGGGTTCTTAACATGATAAGGAGGTTGTTCTATGAGTTATTTTAGTCGTATGATATTCATTTTCTACATTTTGAAGGCAAGCAAGTTGTGGAACAAGAGTTGGCAAAGGTCATCACAAGTTACATTCATAAATTTGCTGAAATATATGTCAAATGTATCTGAGCATTTCTCCAAATATACTTGGAATCATTGGGTTTTCTACCTACCAAATTGAAGATCTACGAGTCTTGTTTCTAACGCATTAAACCGTTCATCAATACGATATCAGAGTAGAGAGATATTCGTATTTTCGAGGGACCGCGCAAGCAGCACCCAGTGGGACCCACTTAGGCGGTGGTTGACCTACTTCAATTTATAAACGATTTGGACGCCTATTTTTGCTAATTTTTCAACTAAAATTCGTCTCCAAACTTCTCCTAACCCTCCTAAACATATACCACAAGGGTTTGAAGTGATTCCAAAGTGATTACACCATATTTCAACATCAAAACTTAGTTCTAGTGAAAAACAACACCTCTTTGAGGTTGTGTTGTCATTGAGGATTGTTGTGGGCTGTATTTGGATAAAATTTTAAGTTGCGGATTTATAAGGTGAGTATGAAAGCCTACTAATTGTGATTAAGCTTTCTTTTATGTTGGTTAAGTTGTTAGGATGATAAACTACAAGATAATACTTGGGTTAGCTTAAGTCACTTCTATGGTGTTGTATTGCTATTGAGGGTTGTTGTAAACTGAATATAACTTGGATTTTGACTTGAAGTTACTGTAGGAGGTATTTATATTGTGTTCTTACTTGTGCCTAAGGTTATCTTGATGTTGATTAAGTTAAATGGATGGGCTAGACATGAACTAGTGAATAAAGTTGCTAATTGAGGATAGTTGAAGTTGTGGATTATTTTCGTTGTTATAAATATATGGTATAAGGCTGGAATCATTGATTAATGACTTCATTATCATGTTAATGATACTTTTATGTTGAAGTAAGAAGTCTATAAGGATTGATAAGGGGTATACGGATTCCAATCGGAGCTTGCCGCTCGTCGTAATGTAGTTGTGACTTGTTGTTGTTATATGGTGTCTTGATATTGATAATTATGTATTGATGGATTGCTCTGGTAATTGTTGTTGGTATATGGTATTGGAGGAGGCCCTTGTTACAAGGGAGATGCTGCCCAAATTTACGTAAACGAGCTACTAGCTTAAGTTATAGACTTAGCCTTTGCTCAGCACTGATTTTGAATCTCCTTATACTATGATAGATTGAGTTGACTTGTTTGAAGAGTTGCTTGGAAGGGATTAAGGACTCAACGGGTTTAAGGTATGTTAAGGCACTTTCTTCTTTCTTTTGGCATGATCTAAAGAGAAATGAATACGCTACTTCATAACGGATCTACTCCTAGCAACTAAGGTTGTCCATGTTGTTCTTTCCTTATAAAATTATTCTAAGCAAGTCTGTATGATCCTTGAATCCTACTAAGGTTCATATTGAGGGTATGGATGTCCATAATGTTCTTAAGTAACTCCAAAAGGTTTAGAAGGTGATTCTATGAGTCTAGCATGCATTATATATAGTATCTATTTTACTCTACCGAGCCGCGCTATAGTCGGCCGGGTACGGCACCTATTGTGCAACCGCTGATCGGGTTTACCGAGCTCCACATGGCCGGGTACGATTCTACCGAGCCTTATGATGGTCGGGTACGCTTTTACCGAGTCCTCTTTGAGGTCGGGTATGATATGATGATGATGATGCCCACAGAGGCGAATGTTTTAATAAGTTTATGTATATATATGTATTATGCATTTCATATCAGTAGCCCCCAGAGGCACTCAGATGTTACAGGTTGTATCTCCTCTATCTCTCTCTTTACATTACTATTCTTGTTTATGCTTTCCTACCTTACATACTCGGTACTTTATTCGTACTGATGTCTCTTTTGCCTGGGGACGCTGCGTTTCATGCCCGTAGGTCCCAATTGATAGATTGACAGTCCTCCTAGTAGGCTATCAGCTCAACGAAGGTGTTGGTGCACTCCACTTGCTCCAGAGTTGCCTATTTGGTCAGTATGCTTTGGATATGTATTGATTGGTATGGCGGGGCCCTGTCCCGACCTTTTTTATTTTATGTACTCTTAGAGGCTTGTAAACAAATGTTAGGTGTATGGATACTTGTATGGCCTTGTCGGCCTATTTTTGAGTTTACAAATGGTCATGTCGGCCTTATAGGCCCGTATGTTACATATATAAGTTTGTATATCATGTTGGGTCTTCATATGTTGAGTATTCCCTTATATTTTATTCTTGTTATCTCATGACGGGTTTTCTAGCTCATTTACTCATGATAGTATGATAAGAAAGATATGTTACGTTGGTACTCGATCGAGTAAGGCACTGGGTGCCCGCCGCGGCCCTTCGGTTTGGGTCGTGACACTCGAGGTCATAGTGTACATCCGTTTGCAGGCCTTGAAGTAACCTTCCTATATTTCTATTACTATTTATTTTGCATTAGACAATATTGTATTTCATTTCAGACATTGTATTTTGTTGTCTTTAGAGCTCATGTACTCTATGACATCAGTCTTAGAAAATCGTTTAGATAGTTGTATTGGTTTTAGACTTGTTATGTAATTTCAGGGTTTTTACTCTTTATTTATGATATTGTGCTATTAAATGTTTATTTTTGTTTCTTCTTTTATTGTTAAGTATTTCCCTGCCTAGAAAGTGGGACTAGGAACCATCACGATCCCTTGGATGGGATATTCGATCGTGACAAGTTGGTATCAAAGTCCTAGGTTGCATAGGTCTCACGAGTCATGAGCAAGCTTGGTAGAGTCTTGAGGATCGGTACGACAACGTCTGTACTTATCTTCGAGAGACTATAATGCTTTTAGGAAACGTCTCTTTCATTATTTATCTATTGTGTGGCTTTGTTCTATCCTAAATTTTGATCTTTACTCTCTTATTCTCTCACAGATATTGAGAATTTATGCTTCAGCCATAGCTGAGCAAGAGCCAGAGCCCCCAGGTTGTAGCCATTACCAGGGGTAGAGGCCATGGCAGGGGCAGAGCTAGAGTCTAGCCTAGAGCACGTATAGTGGAACCTACACCTACTCACGCTCATGCTAGAGCAGTGTCGGTCGAGCTTTAGTTAGCTCCGGATGCTGAGCAAACTCCAGTTCAGGATGATCCAGTAAGGCTAGCTCAGGTTCCAGAGGGGTTCATTGTTATCCAGTGCTTTGGGATGCCTTGGTCTATATGATTTGTTTTATGGAGAGCATGGCTCAAGAAGGTATACTTCCTATGGAACCAACCAATTCTCAGGCCGGGGAAAGAGCTCAGACACTCGCCACTCACACTCCAGAGCAGATGGTGCATGAGTATCAGACCCAAGAGTGCTACCAGTTTGTGTGGATCGGTCTATTATTGCAGCGTAGCCTGAGGTTGGGTCCACGATGTCAATTGATGAGTTGAAGAGGATGGATAAGTTTTAGAAGTTGTTTCCTCTTCTGTCACAACCCAAAATTCCAACAATGGGGCCGTAATAGCACCTAATATTTACGTGCTAGGCAAGCCAATATTAGCTAATTAATTAACTATTTTTAATAATTTAAAAGCAAAAC
The DNA here is from genome assembly GCF_000393655.2 of Nicotiana sylvestris. Lineage (NCBI taxonomy): Eukaryota > Viridiplantae > Streptophyta > Magnoliopsida > Solanales > Solanaceae > Nicotiana > Nicotiana sylvestris. Next base: position 69,287,745 of record NC_091062.1, read on the forward strand.
ACTAATAATTAACAACTGATAAACTCTGAAATACATAAAATAAATACCAAAAGTAACGCAATCTATACTAATCCCACAAATCCAGAGTCACAAGTACTTAAGTGTCTAGAATACCAAAAACATGGTGTGAGAAGAAATACAACTGTCTGAAACTAGAATAACAGTAAAACAAGATATAAGGGGACTTCAAGGACTGTGAACGCCAATAAGCTCTACCTCAAGTCTCATGGGCAAGTCAGATCCAAGCGAACTCCTCTACGCACTACTAGGACCAGCACCGGGATCTGTAGAAGAAGTGCAGAAGTATAGTATGAGTACAACAGACCCTATATACTCTATAAGTGTTGATCCTAACCTCGAATAAGTAGTGACGAGGCTATGATAAGACACTTAGTATTAACTTGTACAAATAATAACAAAAGATAACAGAAATATAGAGAAAAAAAAGTAAACTCATAAGAACAGATCCGAAGGTCAACTAACAAAGGATCGATAATAACAACATCTCATAACCACATATCAGTTCAGAAATAAAGCACTACATCTACAAAAGGTTACAATACATCATACTCTATTGTGTCACGCAACCTGATCCCAACCTTTATCATAATATCTACTACGACATGCAACCCGATCCCAATATCATATCAATATATGTTGCGGCGTGTAATCCGTTCCCATTATATGTTCATTTTGATATTGTTGTGGCGCGCAACCCATTCCTAATATCAACTCATTAACATGAACAACTCAACACAATCAAATGTCGTAATCTCGACACAAAGGAAATGAAGCGTATAGAACCTCAAGGAACTACTAGTAGAAATAGAGAATAGCCAATGCCTCGTATTCACAAACCTCGACAAATTATCATTTCAAGAATAGCTAAAGGAGTCACATAATCAGATGACATAATGAAGTGCAACAAGTAATGTAAAGACAATAAAAAATTAAAAACTTGAGACAATATGGAAGTATAATTAAATACAGCTAGGAACATATAGAAGGTAAGTAGGTATTGAGTGAGGAATGAATAAATCGAAACAATTAACAATTAAAAAGCAGCTAACAATTAAGGCATGGAGAAACGTAAGGACATGTAGCAACCAAAGCATGTAACTGAATATAACATGAAATAATTAATTATGTAAAGGTAAATACCCCAACCCGCATGCTATAACCCATGACAACGCATATACACTCGTCACCTTGCATATCGCCTTCCCCACGCATAAATCACATAACAAATTGACCAACAAGCCTAATTTTCTCAAGTCAAATTGTGACGACCCGGCCAGTCATCTCATGAGTTACCTCTCTGTTTACTCCGTTTCTATTTCTTTATACTTAGTTATCTGTGTTTTATGTGATCGAGTTGATTAGTTTGTGTTCGGAGAGGATTTGGTAAGAAATGAGACACTTAGTCTCTTTTAAGAAAGTTTAAGTTGGAGAAGTCAACCGAATGTTGACTATTGTGTTAGAGGGCTCGTATGTGAGTTCCAATGGTTCGGTTAGCTTCGAAAGGTGATTTATGACTTAGGAGTGTGATCGGAATGGGTTTTGGAGGTCCGGAGTAAAATTAGGCTTGAATTGGCGAAGTTGGTATTTTGGCGATTTCCGGTTAATAGGTGAGATTTTGATATAAGGGTCGGAATAGAATTCCAAGAGTTGAAGTAGATTTTGTGTCATTTGGGATGTATGTATAAAATTTCAGGTCACTCAGACGTGGTTTGGTTGGGTTTTTGATCAAAAGCGTATTTCGGAAGATTTTAGAAAACTTAGGCTTGAATTCGATGTGAATTGATGGATTTGATGTTGTTTAAGGTGTTTTGATGATTGGAACAAGTTTGAATAAGGTTTTAGGATGTGTTGATATTTTTGGTTGAGGTCTCGGGGGCCTCGGGTGAGTTTTGAATGGTCATTCGGGTCATTTTTGGAGTTGGGAATTTGCAGAAAAATCTGATCAGGTGTTGTAGAGATTATCTCTTCGCGTTCGTGTGAGGAGCCTCGCGTTTGCAAAGAAGGTAGTGAGGAAGGTTAGGATTTAGCCTTCGTGTTCGCAGGATGGGCTTCGCGTTCGCGGAAGGCTGGGGTTCAGTGCATCGCCTTCGCGAGTAGGTGTACGCGATCGCAAAGAAGGATTTGAGTCAGATCGCGAAGGTGTAGGAGGAGAAAGCATCGCGTTCGCGTAGAGGAAAGTCTGGTCAATGCAAAATTTGTGCATCGCGATCGCGAGGTGTTGTCTGCGATCGCGAAGAAGGGGGAGACAGACCTGGGCAGAATGTTTTATGTCATTTCATCCGCGATTTTGGGGATCATTTCCTCCATAGTTGATCATTTTGAGAGCTTTTTGAAGGATATTAAAGAGGTATTCAAGGGGAAACATTTGGAGGTAAGGATTTTGGACCTAAAACTCAATTCTATTGTGAAATCTACCTAGAAATCATGGTACTTAAGCTAAAAATGGAAGAACTAGGGCTTGGGATTTTGAACTTTTGAATTGGGATTTGAAGGACCATTTGAGGTCGGATTTGAGAACTTTTGATATGTATGAACTCGTGAGGAGATGAGGAATCTAATGATGCAAAATTTTTTGAGTTTCGAGAAGTGGTCATGTGGCTCGGGCTTTGCTAATTTCGGGATTTTTGATACTTTTCGATTGTTTTCGCTTGGACTTTGTTCCCTTAGCATATTGTGACGTATTCGTTCTGATTTTGGTTAGATTCAACGGGAGTGGAGGCTGATTCAAGAGGCAAAGGCATCACGGAGTAGTATTTTCACCGGTTTGAGATAAGTAACCATTGTAAATCTGGAACTGAGGGTACAAAACCACGGTATTTGACTTGATTTGATAAAAACGGTGACACACATGCTAGGTGACGAGCGTGTGGGCGTGCACCGGTCGGGATTGTGACTTGGTCCGTCCCATAGCGACTATTAAGCCGCGTATTTGATTCGGAAATCTTATATTATTCTGTATTTCAGTCTTTTATACTGTATTATGGGCTGTATGCTATGTTTGGGGCCTCATGCCAACCTGTAGAACCTTTAGGGGCATTTTGACGGTTTTTCCTCACTTTACTTGATAAAATCACATCCTCAGCCATGTTTTTATATGTTTAAAAGATTAAAGCTGGTCCTATCACTCTATTCCTAAATGTGAGGATTGTGTGGGCTGAGATCCCTGCCTTCTAATATTGTGCCCGAGAGGCAGTGAGGTTAATGACTGAGAGAGATTAAGAACCCAATTGTGAGGATATTATATGTATATATTATGAATCGGGGTACACGCCGCAATGATACTTATATGGACCGGGCTGCACACCGCAGCGAATTATATATTGGATCGGGCTGCCTGCCACAACGATATAACACTTGGGCTGTAGGAGCCCCTCCGAAGTCTGCACACCCCCAGTGAGCGTAGTCGACTATATATATATTGATCAGGCTGCACGCCGCAGCGGTTACTATGATTTCTATTATTATAAGGTATATATATGAGATGAGTGCTGAGAAATAAGTACTAAGTGACGAGAGATGAGTCCCGAGTGACTGAGAGGCTGCCCGAGGGGTCTTATTTTGAGTGATTCTTTGCCCGAGAGGCCTTATTATGTTGTTTTCACTGTTTCACTCTTTTTTCAAACAAAAACCTCTATTTGAAAAATACTGCTAGGTATATGATTTCAAACATTAAGCTGAAAGTGTATATTTTGTGACGAAACTGGGTTTAAACTGCAAAGTCGAGCTATTATCCTGTTGTTATTTTCAGTTAATATATTTTAACTGCTCGCACTATCTTCAGTCTTTATTTACGTTAGTTACTTACTAAGTTGGTGTACTCACATTACTCCCTGCACCTTGTGTGCAGATCCAGGTGCCCGAGAGGCAGAGTGACAGCTTTCTGCGGATTCAGTGTTCACCGGAGATTACGAGATAGCTGCATTGCGTCTGCAAGCCTATTTTCTCCTCTCTGTCTAGTTCATTCTCACTTTTCGTAGAGTTGATGTACTCAATGTTCAGTTATGTACTAGAGGCTCTAGACTCGTGACACCGGATTTGTTGGGCTGTGTGGTTCTGTTATTTCGATTTTCCGCATATTTTTGTCATTATAACACTTATAAAGAATTCTGTATTTAAAACTTATGTTAGAAAAATGGCTTAATGATGTTGATAAACGAGTTGTGATTATGGGTTGTCGGCTTGCCTAGTACTGTGATAGGTGCCATCACGACCGGTATTTGGAGTCGTGACACAAATTTATACATGATACATATCTTTTCCCGCAACCAAATCAATAATCAACCACGACTTTTCCTTTCGAACAAGCCTCCAAACCAACCGAATCTATCCAAATATCATTCAGATAATTTAAAATAAGCTTTAGAAACTACCAACGAATAATAAAGGTTCAATTTTGATCATTTATGAAAAGTCAACAAAAGTCAACCCAAGGCTCGCTTGGTCGAAATTCAAGATTCGGACCAAAAGACGATAACCCATTAACTCCCTAGATTGGATATCTATGAGCTTAGTAGGGTTCTTGCTTGTGTTATTGTGTAGTAGACCTTGTTTGAGTGTATTAAAGCTCACTAGTGCAGTGATCTATACTTGTTGTTGTTGAAGGAAACAGTGTAGAGAGGTAGTTCAAAAATGGTTGTGATTGGAGATGACAGTGTTATATGGCTTCAGGGTCATATTTGTGATAGGAACGTAGATGATTTGATGGAGTTGATTCTCTAAGAGGCTTATAGTTTGTGGTATTCTATTCATCATGGTTTTATGAAGATGTATCGTGACTTAAAACAATATTACTAGTGACGAAAGATGAAGAATGGCATTGTTGGGCATGTTTCATAGTATTTGAATAACCGGCAGGTGAAGTATGAACATCAAAAACCAGGTGATTTGACTCAGAGGTTGGTTATACATGAGTGGAAGTGGGAGTGCATTACTATGGACTTTGTGGTAGGATTACGGACATTGAAGAAGTTTGGTGCTATTTGGTTCATTATGGACAGACTGACCAAATCTGCACATTTTATTTGTTGACTTCATACACTTCAGAGAAGTGTGCTCAAATCTATATCATATTGACTATTCATATGCATGGTGTGCCTATTTCTATCATTTCAGTCCGTGACACTCAGTTTATGTCGCACTTTTGGAGAGTTATCCTACAAGAATTGTGCACACATGTAGAGTTGAGCACTACATTTCACCCGCAGATGGATGGCTAGTACAAGTGGACTATTCAAATCCCTGATATATTGAGGGCTTGTGTTATTAATTTTGGAGTCTATTGGGACCAGTCTCTACTATTGGCGGAGTTTTCTTATAACAAAATCTATCAATCTAGCATTTAAATGTTGCCATATGAGTCTTTATATGGTAGGAGATTTCGTTCTCCTATCGGTTGGATTGAACCCGGTGAGGCTAGGATATTGGGTACATATTTGGTTCATGATGTCTTAGATATGTGAAGTTAATCAGAAGCATCTTCAGACATTGCAGAGTAGGTAGAAGAGTTTTGCGGACAAGAAGGTCTATGATATGGCTTTTGGAGGGTGAGAATGTACTTTTAAAAGTTTCTTCTATGAAGGGTGTGATGAGATTTGTGAAAAAGGACAAGTTTAGCCCGAGGTTTATTGGCACTTTTGAGGTGTTAGAGAGAGTTGGGGAGTTTTCTTATAGGCTTGCATTGCCTCCCAGCCATCTAATATTTCATATTTTGATGCTTCGGAAGTATCATAAGGACAAGTCGCACGTTGTAGACTTCAGCACGGTGCAGTTTGATGAGAATTTGACTTATGAAGAAGAGTCAATAGCTATTTTGGATAGTCATGTTCGGACTTTTAGATCTAAGGAGATTTCTTCTGCAAAAGTGCTTTGGAAAGGTCAATCGACCGAGGAGGCTAATTAGGAGTCTGAGTCTCATATAAGGAGTAGATATCAGCATGTCTTTGCCAGTTCATGTACATGTCTATGTCCGTTCGAGGACGAATGTTTCTTTTAGAGGTGGAGAATGTAACAACCCAATAGATCATTTTGATTTCTACATTTCTATTTTGTGATTTGAGACCTTAAATAAGTTCTTTTGATGTTTTGTTACTTGTGCATGTAGTTCGTTTCGATTTCCAGAAATTTTAGATGTGTTTTGGAGGAGAAATTCTAATTGTAGAGCTTTAATATTGTTGGAGTTAACCACGGTCAATATTCTTGGTAAACGATCTTGGATCGGTATTTTGACAATTTTAGTAGGGTTGTATGATGATTTTGGACTTGTTGATATATTTGATTTGGGTCCCGGGTGACCCGAGGCCGTTTCGGCGCATATTGTTGAAAGTTGAAAATTTTGAACTTATGAACTATTTAATCTTTGTTTTGATGGTTGATTCTTGATTGTTCATATTATTTTGATATTTTGAGCTTACAAGCGAGTTCATATTAGGTTTACATACTTGTTAGAATGATTGAATGTGGTCCCGAGGGGCTCGTGAGTTTCAGATTGGTTTCGGGCTATTTTGGTAAGTCTTGCTATTGTTAGTGTATTGTTGCAAATTTTGACAGCAGGAGCACAAATGCGAGGTTGCAATTGTGACAGTCGCCTCGCATTTGCGAGGGGGGGGGGGATGGCTCAGGTTTGTCACATTTGCGATGCATTGTGTGTGAATACGAGGTTCTGCATTTGCAAATGCTAGCTCTTTTTTAGTAAAGAGCTCATTTTGGAGGATGGCTCGCAATTGTGAAGACCATGTGGTAAATGCAAAGTCGGATTTGTGAAAGTCATGTCACAATTGTGATTTTGCACCGACGCTTGTTCGCAAATGCGAACAAAGTTGTTGCATTTCCGAATAATATTTCGCAATTACGACATTTATTTTTCAGTAAAAGGGATGTGTTTTGAGATTATCTTATTTTATTCTATTTTTAAGACCAAGACTACATAAGGAGGCAACGTTTGAGAGGATTTTCTTCCCAACTTTAAAGGTTAGTACTCTTAATTTAGTTTTGATTTATTTTCATAAATTCCCATAGAGTTTCGCCCCAAAATCTAGAATTTCAAAGAGTAAAAAAAATAGGATTTAGATTGTAACTTAAGATAGTGAATTTTGGAGATTTAGACCTTGATTTGAGGTCAGATCTCAAAGCAAATCACATATTTGGACTCAGAAAGAATGAGTAATCGGGATTTGGTCTTGATTTCAAATTTTGACTAAGTGGGCCCAGGATAAATTTTTGTTCACTTTTTCATATATGATAAAGATTAAACCTTTTTAGTATTATGAGGGTTTCTTAAGCTTGTTTGACTTATTTGAGTATTATTTGAGTAGATTCAAGTTATTTGGAGGCTTTTCTTAAAGAAAAGCAGTATTGAATTGTTGAACTTGTTCCGAAAAGAGGTAAGTATCATGGTTAACCTTGATTCGAGGAAATTAGGTTGTAAATGAATTACTTGATTTGTGCTAAATTTGTTGGGGCGATGTATATGTATAATGACGAGTATATATGTGTTTGTCATTTCCTAAAGTATACTGTTAGAATTAGTTTTATTCGTGTTTTTGCTTATTTCATGTGTTATTCTCTTATATTATAGTGGATTGTATAACTACTTGACTATTCACGTATTAATGATCTTGTTTGAGTTCTCGGTGGGATATATGAGTAAGATTTTCTCTTGGATATTGGATTGCTTATGATACTTTGGTCATGTTCAGTTCTCCTTAATGAATTATGCTTATTCGTCCTTTTGATATTTTACTTTGCCATGTTTTATTGCTTGTTGGGTGTTTCCATGTGAATTTGTATGTTGGATTGGGTTTCTCGCCGTTATATTATTATTATGGGACCGAGTTGGTCACCGAACAATATGGACATGGAATCAGGTTACTCGCGACAATAGTTTTGTGTTGGATCATGTTGTGCACCACAATGAATATGTTATGAATTCTTTTGTTTAATGGCTATGTTATTCACAGATATTGTTTCATCCTCGTTGGTTTGAGTTTTTCAGAAAGGTTTTGTTGTTTTAACTGAGAAACATGGTTGATATTTTCCTGTTGATCCTTTAGTATTTTCTCATACTTATTGTTGTTAATTCTCTTGCTAATTCTCTTGCTTATTAATTGTACATATTTGTATGGTAAGTGTCTTGTCATAGCTTTGTCGAGGTTAGGCTCAATACTTACTGAGTACATTGAGTTGGTTGTACTCATGCTACACTTCTACACTTCTTGTGCTAATTCACGCATTGGTCCCAACAGAGTCGTGAGATGTGCTTAGCTTGGATATTTGGGAGACTTGAGGTAGTACTGCACATCCGTTCGCAGGCCTTGAAGTCACTTTGTTATGTCTCTATTATTCCTTATTTTGCATCAAACATTATTGTATTTCATTTTAGATTTTGTATTAAGTACTCTTTAGAGCTCATGTACTCTATGGCATCACTCTTGGGAAATCGTTTGGACCATTGTACTGAATTTTAACTTGTTATGTAATTTTAGAGATTTTAATATTTATTTATCATATTATGCGGTTAAACATTTAGTTATGTTTCTTCTTTTACTATTAAATATTGTCTTGCCTATTAAGTGGAGTTAGCGACATCATGACCCCTTGATTGGTATTTTGGGTCGTGATAGCTAATTCAACTTATCATGGACAATCACTGTAATTACCACCAACATAGGAAACTTTTATAACTGTATAGGAAATAATATGTTTATATTAAATGATCGCATGAGGAAGTGACATGTGGAGCCAAGGACATAAGATAGTTGAATCCGAAGGCAATGATCCCGTCGGTTACCAGAGAGAATGATATTGATAATGATGAAGTAAATTTCCGCCACCCGGTAATATTTAATGAGGAATATTCTTAAGTACACATCCTGTTACAAGGAATATGGCATTCACTGCCTAAAACCATAAAAAGAACCCACAATAATTCCGTTACACATTCTTCAATAGTCCTCATAATTGACACTCAAAAGGGGTTTGATCCTAGGACCTTATTCCCTAAGTGCAACTATAAATAGTGGGCCCTATTATCATTATAAAGGATGCGAATTTTATGGCAAAGACATGCTACATTCTATTCAAAGCTCAATATATTTTTTATCTTCTTATTTATTGATATCGCTGCTATTGTCCCCGGAAGCCTAGCTCCTGGAATTACTATTTCAGCTATTTTATCTCCATCTCAAGGCTAAGTATTATATGTTTGTCTAGTTCATCTATTATTTTAAGATCAAATTAATTTGCTTGTCTATAAACCAAGTATAAATTCAACTGTACCGTTTTATGAGTAAACAATTTGGCACCCACCATGGGGCTTAAATAGTTGTGTAATTAAGTTGGTCGTTGCATGTTTTACTAACGTGTTTGATTATTTGTTCTTAGCAAAAAATTATAGAAAATGACAGATAATGGTGTTAACAACACACAAAATATTAAGGCCCAAGAAAATCAGCCTCATCACAAGGATTCAATAATTGATATCCACATTGAGGGGAACGAGGACATGCCGGTCCACGACAGGCAGTACTCACGACATGTTCGAAAAACAACTCCTAATGATTCTAAAGAGGAGCACGTCGTCAAAGCGGTAAGGGTCCTGCAGGAGCAACAAAAGTCCATTATAGGTCATCTCACATGGCAATATAAGGTTATGATAGAGCTAAAGCAAGTGTTATAGGGTGCTTCATATAATGCGAATGAACGAGGTCCAGTTCCTCCAAGTCTCCATCAAATCAAACAATGCAGAGGGTCGACAACAACACCCAAGGGGAGAAGTCGGCTTTAATAGGGTAGTGAGGAGTGGAACTGGCCACAATAATAAGAGTGATCCCTTAAAAAACAAACTCATACGGTTTATGAAGGAAGTGAACGCCCGCATGGATCAATATCCAGGTGCACCACCAGTGTTGAAGAGGCTGGACTCAAAGAAGTACACTCAATTGTCGTACAAATCAAACGCGACACCAAAATTTATCTCGAAGCAGTTTAAAATGCCTTACTTGAGAAAATATAATGGGACTTCAGATCCTTAGGATCATATCACCACCTACACAATGGCGGTGAAGGGGAACGATTTTTCTCCCCACGAGATCAAGACAGTATTGCTGAAAAAATTTGGAGAGACTCTCATGAAAGGAGCCTTGATGTGGTATTCGCTTTTGCCTAAGCATTCCATAGAATCTTTCGAGATGCTCGTGGATTCTTTCATTAAGGCCCATGTTGGGGCCATAAAGGTACATGCCTGAAAGGCTGATATATTCAGGATTGCACAAGGAGAGTCCGAGTTGCTATGGGAGTTTGTAACCCAATTCTAGAAGGAAAAGATGTTTCTACCTGATGTTCCGGATGAATGGGCAGCTGAAACATTCACCAAGGGTTTGAATCCGAGAAGTTCTGATGCTTCCTAGAAATTTAATGAAATCCTACTCGAGTTCCAAATGACAACTTAGGCGGATGATCACAACCGGTACGAATCAAAGATAAAGACTGAAGATGATCAGCTCGGTTTTTCGGCGTCAATTAAGTGTTTGGAAAAGAATAGAGTGAAATCAAAAGATGATTTTGACACAGATAGACGGTTTTTGAGGAGCCTATTTTTTCTCTATGAACGGGCCGAAGGATGCGGAAGAGGTTTTCGGTCAGCAGATAGGTCCATTACCAATAAAAGAACTGATCACAGCCGGAACATAAGGTCATTACAGGACAAGGAAACGTCAGGATCTCGAGATTCTTCCTACCACAGACTTTCAGAATATAACTTCAACGTCAATATAGTAGAGTTGGTATTGGCTATAAGGAACATTGAATAAGCGCGGTTCTCGATGTTAATGAGATCCGATCCCATCCAGAGGGATCTTAATTTGTGGTGTAACAATTGTGACCATAATTGTTTTTATAACCGGTCATTTAAAAATTCCTTATGATGGCCATTTTCAGCAGTGTCACAACCTCTTCGCAACACGGAGCCCTCAAAATCAAGAGAAGATCCCTTGCGCCTGACGATCAACATGATTTTTGGGGGGAGGGGGGACTAGATTAACGGGGTTACCTTCTCAGCGGCAAAAAAAGACGAAGGTATTAGTAACCCGCAACAAGAGACTTCGGGAAGTCGCTGATGACGACATCACTTTCACGGAGGAGGACGCAGATGGATTGTTCAAAAATGCGACAAGTGTCAACGTTACACTCCATTGGTACATAAACCAGCAGAACCATTGTACTTAGTTTTGTCTCCATGGTCGTTCGTGAAGTGGGGGATGAATATCGTCGGACCACTACCGCTGGCCCCTGGTAAGGTAATGTTTCATTTGATTTTAAGTGACTATTTTTCTAAGTGGGTTGAAGAATGTCCTTATCACAAGATTGGTGAATGTGAAGTGGTGGATTTCTTGTGGGAGAA